>NW_019266790.1:0-6722 GCF_002742605.1 Olea europaea var. sylvestris
GTTGCGAAAAATGACGAAATTCACCCGGCGCGATTTTTGTTCCCGATCAACCTGTCAAATTTTAGCCCATTCCGACACAGTCGAGAAAAATGACGAAATTAACGTCGGCGCGATTTTTGTTTCCGATCAACCTGTCAAATTTCAGCCCATTCCGACACAGTCATGAAAAATGACGAAATTATCCTCGGCGCGGATTTTGTTTCCGATCAACCAGACAAATTTGAGCCCGTTCCGACACAATCGCGAATAATGACGAAATTGACCCCGGCGCGATTTTTGTTTCCGATCAACCTGTCGAATTTTAGCCCATTTCGACACAGTCGCGAAAAATGATGAAATTGCCCCCGGCGTGATTTTTGTTCCCGATCTACCTGTCAAATTTGAGCCCATTCCGACACAGTCGCGAAAAATGACGAAATTGACCCCGGCGCGATTTTTGTTTCCGATCAACCTGTCAAATTTCAGCCCATTCCGACACGGTCGCGAAAAATGACAAAATTATCTCCGGCGCAGTTTTTGTTTCAGATCAACCAGTCAAATATTAGTCCATTCCGACACAGTCGCGAAAAACGAAGAAATTGACCCCGACGCGATTTTTGTTTCCGACCAACCTGTCAAATTTCAGCCCATTCCGACACCGTCGTGAAAAATGACGAAATTATATTCGGCGCGGTTTTTGTTTCCGATCAACCAGTCAAATTTTAGCCCATTCCGACACAGTCGCGAAAAATGACGAAATTGCCCCCGGCGCGATTATTGTTCCCGATCAACCAGTCAAATTTTAGCCCATTCCGAAACCATTGCAAAAAATGACGAAATTGCCGCCGGCGCAGCTTTTGTTCCCGATCAACCTGTCAAATTTGAGCCCATTCCGACACAGTCGCGAAAAACGACGAAATTGACCTCGGCGCGATTTTTGTTTCCGATCAACCTGTCAAATTTCAGCCCATTCCGACACAGTCGCGAAAAATGACTAAATTAACCTCGGCGCGAATTTTGTTTTCGATCAACCAGTCAAATTTTATCCCATTCCGACATCGTCGCCAAAAATGACGAAATTGCCCCCGGCACGATTTTTGTTTCCGATCAACCTGTCAAATTTTAGCCAATTCCGACACAGTTGCGAAAAATGACGAAATTCACCCGGCGCGATTTTTGTTCCCGATCAACCTGTCAAATTTTAGCCCATTCCGACACAGTCGCGAAAAATGACGAAATTAACGTCGACGCGATTTTTGTTTCCGATCAACCTGTCAAATTTCAGCCCATTCCGACACAGTCGTGAAAAATGACGAAATTATCCTCGGCGCGAATTTTGTTTCCGATCAACCTGTCAAATTTGAGCCCGTTCCGACACTATCGCGAAAAATGACGAAATTAACCCCGGCGCAATTTTTGTTTCCGATCAACCTGTCAAATTTTAGCCCATTTCGACACAGTAGCGAAAAATGACGAAATTGCCCCCGGCGTGATTTTTGTTCCCGATCAACCTGTCAAATTTGAGCGGCGCGATTTTTTTTCCGATGAATCGGTCAAATCTGATTCCATTTGGACACCGTCGCGAAAATGACGAAATCGCGCCCGGCGCGATTTTTGTTTCCGATCAATCAGTCAAATTTGGGCCCATTCCGACACGGTCGCGAAAAATGACAAAATTATCTCCGGCGCAGTTTTTGTTTCAGATCAACCAGTCAAATATTAGTCCATTCCGACACAGTCGCGAAAAATGAAGAAATTGACCCCGACGCGATTTTTGTTTCCGATCAACCTGTCAAATTTCAGCCCATTCCGACACGGTCACGAAAAATGACGAAATTATCTCTGCCGCAGTTTTTGTTTCCAATCAACCAGTCAAATTTTAGCCCACTCCGACACCGTCGCGAAAAATGACGAAATTGCCCCGGGCGCGATTTTTGTTTCCGATCAACCTGTCAAATTTTAGCCACTTCCGACACAGTCGCGAAAAATGAAGAAATTGCCCCCGACGCGGTTATTGTTCCCGATCAACCAGTCAAATTTTAGCCCACTCCGACGCCATTGCAAAAAATGATGAAATGGCCCCCGGCGCGATTTTTGTTCCCGATCAACCTGTCAAATTTAAGCCCATTCCGACACAGTCACGAAAAATGACGAAATTGACCTCGGTGCGATTTTTGTTCCCGATCAACCTGTTAAATTTGAGCCCATTCCGACACAGTCGCGAAAAATGACGAAATTGACACCGGCATGATTTTTGTTTCCGATCAACCTGTCAAATTTCAGCCCATTCCGACACCGTCGCGAAAAATGACGAAATTATCTCCGGCGCGGTTTTTGTTCCCGATCAACCTGCTAAATTTGAGCCCATCCCGACACAGTCGCGAAAAATGACGACATTGACACCGGCGTGGTTTTTGTTTTCGATTAACCTGTCAAATTTCAGCCCATTCCGACAGAGTCACGAAAAATGACGAAGTTGACCTCGGCGCGATTTTTGTTCCCGGTCAACCCGTTAAATTTGAGCCCATCCCGACACAGTCGCGAAAAATGACGACATTGACACCGGCGTGGTTTTTGTTTTCGATTAACCTGTCAAATTTCAGCCCATTCCGACAGAGTCACGAAAAATGACGAAGTTGACCTCGGCGCGATTTTTGTTCCCGGTCAACCCGTTAAATTTGAGCCCATCCCGACACAGTCGCGAAAAATGACGACATTGACACCGGCGTGGTTTTTGTTTTCGATTAACCTGTCAAATTTCAGCCCATTCCGACAGAGTCACGAAAAATGACGAAGTTGACCTCGGCGCGATTTTTGTTCCCGGTCAACCCGTTAAATTTGAGCCCATCCCGACACAGTCGCGAAAAATGACGACATTGACACCGGCGTGGTTTTTGTTTTCGATTAACCTGTCAAATTTCAGCCCATTCCGACAGAGTCACGAAAAATGACGAAGTTGACCTCGGCGCGATTTTTGTTCCCGGTCAACCCGTTAAATTTGAGCCCATCCCGACACAGTCGCGAAAAATGACGACATTGACACCGGCGTGGTTTTTGTTTTCGATTAACCTGTCAAATTTCAGCCCATTCCGACAGAGTCACGAAAAATGACGAAGTTGACCTCGGCGCGATTTTTGTTCCCGGTCAACCCGTTAAATTTGAGCCCATCCCGACACAGTCGCGAAAAATGACGACATTGACACCGGCGTGGTTTTTGTTTTCGATTAACCTGTCAAATTTCAGCCCATTCCGACAGAGTCACGAAAAATGACGAAGTTGACCTCGGCGCGATTTTTGTTCCCGGTCAACCCGTTAAATTTGAGCCCATCCCGACACAGTCGCGAAAAATGACGACATTGACACCGGCGTGGTTTTTGTTTTCGATTAACCTGTCAAATTTCAGCCCATTCCGACACAGTCGCGAAAAATGACGAAATTGACACCGGCGTGATTTTTGTTTCCGATCAACCTGTCAAATTTCAGCCCATTCCGACACAGTCACGAAAAATGACGAAGTTGACCTCGGCGCGATTTTTGTTCCCGATCAACCTGTTAAATTTGAGCCCATTCCGACACAGTCGCGAAAAATGACGAAATTGACACCGGCGTGATTTTTGTTTCCGATCAACCTGTCAAATTTCAGCCCATTCCGACACCGTCGCGAAAAATGACGAAATTATCTCCGGCGCGGTTTTTGTTTCCGTTCAACCAGTCAAATTTTAGCCCATTCCGACACACTTGTGAAAAATGACGAAATTGCCCCCGGCGCGGTTATTGTTCCCGATCAACCAGTCAAATTTTAGCCCATTCCGACACAGTCGCGGATCAACCAGTCAAATTTTAGCCCATTCCGAAACCATTGCAAAAAATGACGAAATTGCCCCCGGCGCGATATTTGTTCCCGATTAACCTGTCAAACTTGAGCCCATTCCGACACAGTCGCGAAAAATGAAGAAATTTGCCTCGGCGCGATTTTTATTTCCGATCAACCTGTCAAATTTAAGTCAATTCCGACACATTCGCGAAAAATGACGAAATTATCCTCGGCGCGGATTTTGTTCTCGATCAACCTGTTAAATTTGAGCCCATTCCGACACAGTCGCGAAAAATGACGAAGTTGACCCCGGCGCGATTTTTGTTTCCGATCAACCTGTCAAATTTCAGCCCATTCCGACACGGTCGCGAAAAATGACGAAATTGCCCCGGGCGCGGTTTTTGTTTCGATCAACCCGTCAAATTTTAGCCACTTCCGACACAGTCGCGAAAAATCAAGAAATTGCCCCCGACGCGGTTATTGTTCCCGATCAACCTGTCAAATTTTAGCCCATTCCGACACGGCCGCGAAAAATGACAAAATTATCTCTGGCGCAGTTTTTGTTTCAGATCAACCAGTCAAATATTAGTCCATTCCGACACAGTCGCGAAAAATGAAGAAATTGCCCCCGACGCGGGTATTGTTCCCGATCAACCAGTCAAATTTTAGCCCATTCCGACATCGTCGTGAAAAATGACGAAATTGTCCCCGGCGCGATTTTTGTTTTCGATCAACCCGTCAAATTTTAGCCACTTCCGACACAGTCGCGAAAAATCAAGAAATTGCCCCCGACGCGGTTATTGTTCCCGATCAACCTGTCAAATTTTAGCCCATTCCGACACGGCCGCGAAAAATGACAAAATTATCTCTGGCGCAGTTTTTGTTTCAGATCAACCAGTCAAATATTAGTCCATTCCGACACAGTCGCGAAAAATGAAGAAATTGCCCCCGACGCGGGTATTGTTCCCGATCAACCAGTCAAATTTTAGCCCATTCCGACATCGTCGTGAAAAATGACGAAATTGTCCCCGGCGCGATTTTTGTTTTCGATCAACCCGTCAAATTTTAGCCACTTCCGACACAGTCGCGAAAAATGAAGAAATTGACCCCGACGCGATTTTTGTTTCCGATCAACCTGTCAAATTTCAGCCCATTCCGACACGGTCGCGAAAAATGACGAAATTGCCCCGGGCGCGATTTTTGTTTCCGATCAACCAGTCAAATTTTAGCCCACTCCGACACCGTCGCGAAAAATGACGAAATTGCCCCGGGCGCGGTTTTTGTTTCGATCAACCCGTCAAATTTTAGCCACTTCCGACACAGTCGCGAAAAATGAAGAAATTGCCCCCGACGCGGTTATTGTTCCCGATCAACCAGTCAAATTTTAGGCCACTCCGACACCATTGCAAAAAATGATGAAATCGCTCCCGGCGCGATTTTTGTTCCCGATCAACCTGTCAAATTTAAGCCCATTCCGACACAGTCACGAAAAATGACGAAATTGACCTCGGCGCGATTTTTGTTCCCGATCAACCTGTTAAATTTGAGCCCATTCCGACACAGTCGCGAAAAATGAAGAAATTGACACCGGCGTGATTTTTGTTTCCGATCAACCTGTCAAATTTCAGCCCATTCCGACACAGTCAGGAAAAATGACGAAATTATCTCCGGCGCGGTTTTTGTTCCCGATCAACCTGTCGAATTTCAGCCCATTCCGACATAGTCGTGAAAAATGACGAAATTACCCCCGGCGTGATTTTTGTTCCCGATCAACCTGTCGAATTTCAGCCCATTCCGACATAGTCGTGAAAAATGACGAAATTACCCCCGGCGTGATTTTTGTTCCCGATCAACCTGTCAAATTTTAGCCCATTCCGACACGGCCGCGAAAAATGACAAAATTATCTCTGGCGCAGTTTTTGTTTCAGATCAACCAATCAAATATTAGTCCATTCCGACACAGTCGCGAAAAATGAAGAAATTGACCCCGACGCGATTTTTGTTTCCGATGAACCTGTCAAATTTCAGCCCATTCCGACACGGTCGCGAAAAATGACGAAATTATCTCTGCCGCGGTTTTTGTTTCCAATCAACCAGTCAAATTTTAGCCCACTCCGACACCGTCGCGAAAAATGACGAAATTGCCCCGGGCGCGATTTTTGTTTCCGATCAACCCGTCAAATTTTAGCCACTTCCGACACAGTCGCGAAAAATGAAGAAATTGCCCCCGACGCGGTTATTGTTCCCGATCAACCAATCAAATTTTAGCCCACTCCGACGCCATTGGAAAAAATGATGAAATGGCCCCCGGCGCTATTTTTGTTCCCGATCAACCTGTCAAATTTAAGCCCATTCCGACACAGTCACGAAAATTGACGAAATTGACCTCGGCGTTATTTTTGTTCCCGATCAACCTGTTAAATTTGAGCCCATTCCGACACAGTCGCGAAAAATGACGAAATTGACACCGGCGTGATTTTTGTTTCCGATCAACCTGTCAAATTTCAGCCCATTCCGACACCGTCGCGAAAAATGACGAAATTATCTCCGGCGCGGTTTTTGTTTCCGATCAACCAGTCAAATTTTAGCCCATTCCGACACACTCGTGAAAAATGACGAAATTGCCCCCGGCGCGGTTATTGTTCCCGATCAACCAGTCAAATTTTAGCCCATTCCGAAACCATTGCAAAAAATGACGAAATTGCCCCCGGCGCGATTTTTGTTCCCGATCAACCTGTCAAACTTGAGCCCATTCCGACACAGTCGCGAAAAATGATGAAATTTGCCTCGGCGCGATTTTTATTTCCGATCAACCTGTCAAATTTAAGTCAATTCCGACACATTCACGAAAAATGACGAAATTATCCTCGGCGCGGATTTTGTTTCCAATCAAGCAGTCAAATTTGAGCCCATTCCGACACAGTCGAGA
>NW_019266791.1:0-6721 GCF_002742605.1 Olea europaea var. sylvestris
GCATTATTGGCCAGTATCAATTGGACGAGAAAAATGTTTGAAATTTAAATTGTCCAATAGGGTAATGTCACGTGGCAAGGTATAAACTAAAGTGTGTTAACAATAGTGCATATGTAGCAAGACTCTTACCGATTGAACTTTGTTATTTGTACACTGATATTTGACACGTTGTTTGACACTTGTGTTGCTGTCAAGTGTTAATTGGATGGGATAAGTGTTTAAAATTTAAACTGTCCAAGAGTCTGTGTAAACAATAGTGCACGTGTAGTAAGGTTCTTACCGATTGAACTTTGTTATTTGTACACTGATTTTTGACACGTTGTTTGATACTTGCGTTGTTGTCAAGTGTCAATTAGATGGGAAAACTGTTTGAAATTTTAACTGTCCAACAGGCTAATGTCACGTGGCAAAGTGTAAACTAAGGTGTACATCATAGTGTACATATAGCGAGGTCCTTACCAATTGAACTTTGCGATTAGTACACTGATTTTTGACATATTGTTTGACACTCACATTCTTTTCAAGCATCAATTGGATGGGAAAATGATTTGAAATTTAAACTCTCTAACAGAGTAATTCACGTGGAAAAGTGTAAACTAAAGTGTACACCACAGTGTGCATGTAGGAAGTTTCTTACCAATTGAACTTTCCTATTTGTACCCTGATTTTTAACACGTTGTTTGGCACTTGCATTGTTGTCAAGTGTCAATTGGATGGAAAAACTGTTTGAAATTTAAATTGTCCAACAGGGTAATGTCACGTGTTAAAGTGTAAACTAAAGTGTACATGTTTCAAGGTTTATTCCGATTGAACTTTGTTATTCGTACACTGGTTTTTGACACGTTGTTTGACACTTGCATCATTGTCAAGTGTTAACTAGATGGGAAAATTGTTAAAAATTAAACAGTTCAACATGGTAATATACATGGCAGAGTGTAAACTAAAGTGTGTACACGATAGTGTGCTTGTACCAAGATTCTTACCGATTGAAAATTGTTATTTGTGCACTGATTTTTGACACGTTGTTTGACAATTGCATTGTTGTCAAGTGATGATTGGATGGAAAAACTGTTTGAAATTTATACTGTTCAACATGGTAATGTCACGTGGCAAAGTGTAAACTAGAGTTTACTCCATAGTGTACATGTAGCAAGGTCCTCACCAATTAAACTTTGCTCTTTGTATACTGAGTTTAACATGCTATTTGACACTTATATTGTTGTCAAGTGTCAATTGGATGGGAAAACTGTTCGAAATTCAAACTGTCCAATAGGGTAATGTCACGTGGCAAAGTGTAAACTAATGTGTACACCATAGTGTACATGTAGGAAAGTCCTTACTGATACAGCTTTGCTATTTGTGCACTAATTTTCGACAACCTGTTTGACACTTGCATTGTTGTTAAGTGTCAATTGGACGGAAAAACTGTTCGAAATTTAAACTGTCCAACAAGGCAATGTCACATGGCAAAGTGTAAACTAAAGTGTACACCGTAGTACAAATGTAGCAAGGTTCTTATCGATTGAACTTTGCTATTTGTACACTTATTTTCTACTTGTTGTTTGACACTTGCATTGTCATCAAGTGCCAATTGGATGGGAAAAATGTTTGAATTTTAAACTGTCCAGCAAGGTAACGTCACGTGGCAAATTGTAAACTAAAGTGTACACCATACCATACATATAGCAAGGTCCTTACTATTTGAACTTTACTATTAGTACACCAATTTTTGACATGTTGTTCGACACTTGTATTGTTCTCGAGCGTCAATTAGATTGGAAAATAGTTTGAAATTTAAACTCTCTAACAGGGTAATGTCACGTGGAAAAGTGTAAACTAAAGTGTACACCATAGTGTACATGTAGCAAGTTTCTTACCGATTGAACTTTGCTATTTGTACCCTGAGTTTTACACGTTGTTTGGCACTTGCATTGCTATCAAGTGTCAATTGGATGGGAAAATTCTTTGAAATTTAAACTGTCCAACAGGGTAATTGTAATACTCCGAAATTTTATGCTCGTTTAAATTTTTTTGGGATAGCGATTTAACTTTCAATATTATTTTGGCCATAAGAAAAAGGGAACATCACCTTTGTAGTGGTTAATGTTAGAGGTAGTTAATGAATGTAGGCATGAAGTGTCAAAGGTTGTGTATGCATGAAGTGATTAT
The DNA here is from genome assembly GCF_002742605.1 of Olea europaea var. sylvestris. Taxonomy (NCBI): domain Eukaryota; kingdom Viridiplantae; phylum Streptophyta; class Magnoliopsida; order Lamiales; family Oleaceae; genus Olea; species Olea europaea. The sequence continues at coordinate 2,170 of NW_019266791.1, forward strand.
TAGTTAGTCGAAACTTAAGGCAAGTTTGGATTTGAATGAAGTGGATTATTTTGTTAGGACTTCAATTGACCAAACGATTAAATTATTTTACAATCTACAATTTTTGAATATGTAAGTTGGATATAAGTTTAAATTTGGGATACATTTTGTTAACAATGAAAGTTAGAGGGTTTAGATTATATTAGTTGAAAAGATAAGAGGCTTCATTCGTAAATCTAGGTTTTAAGGCCACTTATTACCCTATAATCAACCCACTTGTAATCCATCATCACCATACACTTAGATAATAGACTAAACATGTGTAGAAACAAGAAAAAAAAAGGGAGAAAAGGAGGCGAGGCGGTGGAGAAGAAAATAAGGAAGAAAAAATATCAATCATTTATCCTTATCTTTATATATATATAAATACATCCATATCCATTGCCATAGAAAGATTTCCTTCATTTTACAAAACACTTATACACTTAAAAAGAGAGCAAAAGCCGAAAATAAGAAAGGAAATGGAAGGAAGTAAGACTAGCACTTCTAATTTACATCTCAACCGAAGATCTTCAAGTTTTACGGTAAGATACTTTCCATGCTTAAGAGTTATGATTTTCATGGTAATATTTATGCTTAAACTATGCATGAAAAACCATAATATGATTATGGTGGACAAGTCCACAAAGTTATATATCTATTTATGCCTTAGGACAAGTCCGAAGGGCACCGGCAAGCCGAAATGTGCAAGTATGTGTTTGATTGTATTCTTTTGTGTAGTGTTATCATGATAAAAATCCAAGCATGGTATCTTACTGAGTATTTCTTATACTCATAGTATGTTATGCTAAATTTTCATATTCATGATCGTTGAATTGATGGAAGTTAGTTGGCTTAAGCGATGATGGATTAAGGACAGATGTTTTGAACCGAAAGTTTTCTTTTGTATGTTTTGCTCGATGACTGTTTTTCTATTTATTTTTCTTATGGTACTATGTAAGAATATGTACATGACATGATGTATTATGGTATTAATAGTAAATTTTGTAATTATACCTTTCATGTTATGATAAGAGACATTTTTGTAGTTTATTTTCCTTACAAGAGATAAAAGGCAGAAACGGGACAGTTTCTGGAGTCAATTTCAAAATGATTTTTCTAACTCTATAAACGTCCATTTGAGACTATAAAAATATGTCTGTTTTCCTCTTTGAGTTTTCTAAATATGGCCGAAGGAATCACTCAATTTGGATATCTATGGTCTGAGTTATCAAGGTTTTAACGTCAAGGGGTCAATCTGGATTTCCTGTGTAATACTTCACTGTTTTCAGTAAAACATCTATACCATATGATCTTGGAAAATTTTCATATTTTAACCTAGAAAACTACTTGAAATTATCTTTCTAATTCCACAAATTTCATAGAAAACGGAGTTGGGACGAATTTTATAAAAATTGTCAAACTTGCTGCCCCAACTAATCCTGATAATGCCGATGCCCTATATGTAAAGTATAATTTATTGTCGACATGCACTTTTGTCGGCTATCAAATTTTATAAGAATTATTTTACCGAGTTGAAAATAAGTTTTTAACATGTAATACTTCTATTTTAGAGTATTTACATGTACCAAGGGCAGAAGTTATTATGTTTAGTACGTGACCCTCGAAGCTTAAGTTCGGGCCGTGACAGCGTGGTATCAGAGTAGTTATACTTTTCTGTAGACTTTTTAAAAGAAAGTTAATGTCCTTAATCATCGAGCAAGCTAGCAACTGACTTTCAACCAACGATCAAGGTAAAATTTATTTTCAAATTCATGAGTTTTCTTATGTAATGAACTGTTATATCTATGGCTGGATATGGGAATATTTTGAATCAAGTCATGGTAGAGATTATGAAGCCATGAATATTTACACCTAAATATTTATTAGAGCCTTGTAGAGTAACATAATCAATGTTTGTTCTAGTTATGGCACGAATGGTAAGAACCCCCACAAGGACGGAAGCTTGTGGTTTTGCGAAGAAGCGGGACATATTATTGGCATTTTACTATAATTATCGTATGCATCCGCTCCATAGTCTCGAACAACATTTGGATCAGCTAGACTGTATTATTGAGATGTTATGGGAAATACACTATAGCTTAAGGGATAAGGTGAAGATACAAAGGTTATATGAAACTGTTCCAGAACGTTGGGTCTCAGTCATAAATGAGATTGTGCTATGGTCTGATGATGACCTTTCGTATGAGGACCTTACATATTTGCTTCGAGAGAGCTATGGGACTAGCCGTGATTTACAGTGAAACTTTAAGAAGACTATAATCTTATCCATGAATACCAGTTTATGAGCTACCAATTTTAGGCTAGTTAAGGAACCGTTGGCTAAGTGCTTTTCGAGAGTTCTAGATGAAAGTTTTCCCGTACCATTACTGGATAGTTCGGAGCAAAGAACGTTAGAAGAAGACCAAGAAGGAGACCCAGAGGAAGACCCCAATGAGGACCCAGAAGAAATACAAGATTAGATATCATCTTACCTAGCTATCTTTGTTTTTGGAATAGAATAGGATGTAATATGGACCTTTGCTTTTGAATGTATGTACCATACCTCAACATGGTTTTTGTTTGTGAAAAATAATAATGTATATATATATGAAGGAAAGTTGCCTTGGCCTTTGTATTTTCTTTCTAAAGTTAGTATTGCATTCTGAAGTAATTCTAATTGGATGAATATTTTTTTTATTTCAAAGGAAATGCCTCCAAAGCGCAACCACGGCAATGCTAATGCTAGTTCTAGCAATGGCGAAGTTAATGTTGCAAACTTTGTACGAGAATTGTTTGCTCTAATGCGGGAGTTGGGACAGCAACAACAGGCACCATCTTTGACTGGGCAAGGAACCCTAAATCAACAAATACCAGTTGATCATCAGGAACCTAACCAACCAATTATTCAACCTCAAATAGTACCTAACTCGAGGGATCGAAGTGCAATGATAGAGCAGTTTCGTAAAATGAACCCTCCATCATTTGAGGGGAGTACGGATCCCTTAGCAGTTGAGGATTGGTTACGAGAATTAGAACGCATCTTTAAATTTATAAGATGTGACGATGCTGAAAGGGTAACATTTTCAGTGTTTATGTTAAAGAAGGGGGCTAGCCATTGGTGGGACATGACTACTAGGTCATTAACACCTGCTGAAGAACAGGCTATAACTTGGGAGAGGTTTAAGGAACTGGTAGAAGAAAAATTCTTCCCGGTAGCGGTGAGAGATCAAAAGGAGATGGAGTTCCTTAGACTTCAGCAGGGAACCATGACCCTTGTGGAGTATGAACGCAAATTTAAGGAATTATCAAGGTTTGCCCCACATTTAGTGGATACTGAGGAAAAACGGGCTAGAAGATTTGAGCGTGTACTTCAACCTTATATTCGTGACATAGTATCAATTCTTGAGCTGGGCACTTATCGAGAAGTTCTGAAGCGAGCCCAGACTATTTCTTATCAAAGAACTCAAAACATTGAAAATTCTTACCAAGTTCGAAATTTCTAAGGTAAGAGGAAGTGGAATTTTGATAAATAAAATATCAGCAAAGGAAAAAGGAATAATGTATCAAAGAAAGGAAGAACAGATATAGCAGGAGTTAGTGGTGAAAGGCGTTGTCCTAAGTGCGATAGACCTCACAAAGAAGAATGTCTATTGGGTAAAAATGTTTGTTTCAAGTGTGGTAAATCAGGACATTTCGTTAAAGAATGTCCCCAGAATCAGACACAGAAGGCTGGAGATGATAAGAAAGGAAAAGCAAGAGTTTTCTCCTTATCCAGGCAAGAAGCTAAACGAGACCCTAATGTCGTCGCAGGTATCATTACTGTTTCCAATATTCCTGCATTTGTACTTATAGATTCTGGAGCTACACATTCGTTCATTTCTTCTTCTTTTGTTGCAAAGTCTAAGGTGGAATGTGAATTCCTTCCGTATACTTTAGAAATATCTCTTTCATCTGGAAGGATACTTTTCGCTAACCAAATAGCTAGAGATCTTAGGATGGAAATTAATGGTAGAGGTATAGCGGTAGATCTAATTCCATTAACGATAAAAGACTTTGATGTTATTCTTGGTATGAACTGGTTGTCTAAAAACTATGCAACTATTTATTGTACTGAGAGAATGGTGGTTTTTCGAAGACCGGGCGAGGAGGAGTTTCGTTTTGTAGGAACTGAGGTAAATACCTCGTCTGGGGTAGGGTCAACAACCCAGGATGAAAGGATGCCGAGAAAGGAATTAGATCAAAGATTTCTAGTGTCGATGACTGATATTAAACAAGATAAGTTGTCAATTGAGGATGTCCCAATAGTTCAACACTCTAAAGATGTGTTTCCAGAAGACCTTCTAGGTGTACCACCAAACAGACAAGTAGAGTTTACCATTAATTTGGTACCAGGAGCAACACCCATTTCAAAGGCTCCATATCGTATGACTTCGTTAGAATTACAAGAACTGAAGGTACAGTTGAAGGAGCTTCTTGATAAGGGTTTCATTAGACCAAGTGTATCACCATGGGGTGAACCTGTGTTATTTGT
>NW_019266792.1:0-6719 GCF_002742605.1 Olea europaea var. sylvestris
TCGTTTGGAATCGAGCCAATGAAAAGTGGTTTTGATTTCTAGATAACTTGGGGTTTATTCATTTTTGGCGAATTGCTAGTCTAGTTCGATTGGAATCGAGCCAATGAAAGTGGTTTTTAATTTCACAATAACTTCGGGTTTGTTTTTTTTGGCGAATTACTAGTCTTATTCGATTGCAATCGAGCCAATGAAAAGTGGTTTTTGATTTCATGAAAACTTCAGGTTTGTTTGTTTTTAGCAAACTGCTAGTCCAATTCGATCGGAATCGAGCCAATGAAAAGTGGTTTTTGATTTCATGAAGACTTCCGGCTTGTTCGTTTTCGGGGAAATTTTGATCTAATTGGATTTGAATCGAGCCAAGCAAAAGTGGTTTTTGATTTCATGATAAATTTGGGTTTGTTTCTTTTTTGACGAATTGCTTGTCTAATTCGATTGGAATCGAGCCAATGAAAAGTTGTTTTTGTTTTCATGATAACTTCCGGTTTGTTTGCTTTTGGCGAATTGTTAGTCTAATTCAACTGGAATCGAGCCAATGAAAAGTGGTTTTTATTTTCATGATAACTTCGGGTTTATTCATTTCGACAAATTGGTAGCCTAATTCGATTGGAATCGAGCCAATGAAAAGTGATTTTTGATTTCGTGATAACTTCGGGCTTGTTTTTTCGACAAACTACAAGTCTAATTTGTTTGGAATCTAGCTAATGAAAAGTGATTCTGATTTCTCGATAACTTCGGGTTCATTCATTTCTGGCGAATTGCTAGTCTAATTCTATTGGAATCTAGGTAATGAAAAGTGATTTTTGATTTCATTATAACTTCGGGTTTGTTCATTTTTGGCAAACTACTAGTCAAATTCGACTGGAATGGAGCCAATGAAAAGTGGTTTTTGATTTCATGATAACTTTGGGTCTGTTTGCGTTCGACAAATTACTAGTCCAATTCGTTTGGAATCGAGCCAATGAAAAGTGGTTTTGATTTCTAGATAATTTGGGGTTTATTCATTTTTGGCGAATTGCTAGTCTAATTCGATTGGAATCGAGCCAATGAAAAGTGGTCTTTGATATCATGAACATTTCGCGTTTGTTCATTTTTTGCGAATTATTAGTCGAATTCGATTGGAATCGTGCCAATGAAAAGTGGTTTTTGATTTCACGATAACTTCGGGTTTGTTCTTTTTTGACGAATTGCTAGTCTAATTCGATTGGAATCGTGCCAATGAAAAGTGGTTTTTAATTTCACGATAACTTCGGGTTTCTTCGTTTTTTACAAATTGCTAGTCTAATTCGATTGGAATCGAGCCAATGAAAAGTGGTTTTTGATTTCATGAAAACTTCGGGTTTGATCATTTTCGGCAAATTGCTTGTCTAATTTGATTGGAATCGAGCCAATGAAAAGTGGTTTTTGATTTCCTAATAAATTCGGGTTGGGTCGTTTTTGTCGAATTACCAATCTAATTCGATTGGAATCGAGCAAATGAAAAGTGATTTTTGAATTCATGACAACTTCGGGTTTGATCATTTTCGGCAAATCACTAGCCTAATTCGATTGGAATCAAGCCAATGAAAAGTGGCTTTTGATTTAATGATAACTTCAGGTCTCTTCGTTTTTGGCAAATTGCTAGACTAATTCGATTGGAATCGAGCCAATGAAAAGTGGTTTTTTGTTTTCATGATAAGTTACGGTCTGTTCATTTTTGACAAATTGCTAGTTTTATTCCATTGGAATCTGGCCAATGAAAAGTGGTGTTTGATTTTATGATAACTTCGGGTTTGTTATTTTTTGCCGAATTGCTAGGCTAAGTCGATTGGAATCGAGCTAACATAAAGTGGTTTTTGATTTCATGATAACTTCGGGTTTGTTCGTTTTCACCTAATTGCTAGTCTAATTCGATTGGAATCGAGCCAATGAAAAGTGATTTTTGATTTCTTGATGACTTCGGGTTTGTTCATTTTTTTGGCGAAATGCTAGTCTAATTCGATTGGAATCGAGCTAATGAAAAGTGGTTTTTCATTTCATGATAACTTCGGGTTTGTTCCTTTTTGGCAAAAATGCTAGTCTAATTCGATTGGAATCGAGCCAATTGAAAGTGGTTTTTGATTTCATGATAACTTTGGGTTTGTTCGTTTTTGGCAAATTGCTCGTCTAATTCGATTAGAATCAAGCCAATGAAAAGTTGCTTTCGATTTCTTGATAACATCGAGTTTGTTCGTCTTTGGCAAATTGTTAGTCTAATTCAATTGGAATCGAGCCAATGAAAAGTGGTTTTGATTTCTAGATAACTCCGATTTTATTCATTTTTGGCAAATTGCTAGTCTAATTCGATTGAAATCGTGCCAATGAAAAGTGGTTTTTGATTTCATGAACACTTCGGGTTTGTTCATTTTTGGTGAATTGCTAGTCTAATTCGATTGGAATCGAGCCAATGAAAAATGGTTTTTGATTTCATGATAACTTCGGGTTTGTTCTTTTTTGGCGAATTGCTAGTCTAATTGGATTGGAATCGAGCCAATAAAAAGTGGTTTTTGATTTCCTGATAAATTCGGGTTGGGTCATTTTTGTCGAATTGCCAGTCTAATTCGATTGGAATATAGCAAATGAAAAGTGATTTTTGATTTCACGATAATTTTGGGTTTGATCATTTTCGCCAAATTGCTAGTCTGATTCGATTGGAATCGAGCCAATGAAAAGTTGCTTTTGATTTCATGATAACTTCGGCTTTCTTACTTTTTGGCAAATTGCTTGTCTAATTCGATTAGAATCGAGCCAACAAAAAGTGATTTTTGTTTTCATGATAACTTCGGGTCTGTTCGTTTTCGATAAATTGCTAGTTTTATTCGATTGAAATGGAGCCAATGAAAAGTGGTTTTTGATTTCATGATTACTTCGGGTTTGTTCATTTTCGATGAATTGCTTGTCTAATACGTTTGGAATCGAGCTAATGAAAAGTTGTTTTTGATTTCATGATAACTTTGGGTCTCTTCGCTTTTGGCGAATTGTTAGTCTAATTCGATTGGAATCGGACCAATGAAAAGTGGTGTTTGATTTCATGATAACTTCGGGTTTGTTGTTTTTTGGCAAATTGCTAGGCTAAGTCAATTGGAATCGAGCTAACGTAAAGTGGTTTTTGATTTCATGATAACTTAGGGTTTGTTTGTTTTCGGCGAATTGCTTGTCTAATTCGATTGGAATCGAGCCAATGGAAAGTAGTTTTTGATTTCATGATGACTTCGGATTTGTTCGTTTTTGGTGAATTGTTAGTCTAATTCGATTGGAATCAAGCCAATGGAAAGTGGGGTTTGATTTCATGATAACTTATACTATTAGCGTTTTCGTCAAATTGCTAGTCCAATTCGATTGGAATCGAGCTAATGAAAAGTCATTTTCAATTTCATGAAAACTTTGGGCTTGTTCTTTTTTAGCGAATTGCTGGTCTAATTCGACTGGAATTAAGCCAATGAAAGGTGGTTTTTGATTTCATGATAACTTCAGGTTTGTTTGTTTTTAGTGAATTGCTAGCCAATTCGATTGGAATTGAGCCAATGAAAAGTTGTTTCTGATTTCAAGAAAACTTTGGGCTTGTTCATTTTCGACAAATTGCTGGTCTAATTCGATTGGAATCGAGCTAAGGAAAAGTGGTTGATTTGATGATAACTTTGGGTTTGTTTCTTTTTGACGAATTGCTTGTCTAATTCGATTGGAATCGAGCTAACGAAAAGTTTTTTTTATTTTCATGATAACTTCCGGTTCATTTGCTTTTGGCAAATTGTTAGTCTAATTCGATCGCAATCGAGCCAATAAAAAGCAGCTTTTATTTTCATGATAACTTCGGGTTTATTCGTTTCGACAAATTAGTAGCCTAATTCGATTGGAATCGAGCCAATGAAAAGTGGTTTTTGATTTCTTGATGACTTTGGGCATGTTTTTTCGACGAACTGCTAGTCTAATTCGTTTGGAATCGAGCCAATGAAAAGTGATTTTGGTTTCCAGATAACTTCGGGTTCATTCATTTTTGGCGAATTGCTAGTCTCATTCGATTGGAATCTAGCTAATGAATAGTGATTTTTTATTTCATTATAACTTCGGGTTTGTTCATTTTTGGCAAACTACTAGTCAAATTCGATTGGAACCGAGCCAACGAAAAGTGGTTTTTATTTTCACGATAACTTCGGGTTTGTTCGTTTTTGGCGAATCGCTAGTCTAATTCGATTCGAATCGAGCCAATGAGAAGTGTTTTTTGATTTCATGATAACGTCGGCTTTGTTCTTTTTTGGAGAATTGCTTGTCCAATTCGATTGGAATTGAGCCAATGAAAAGTGGTTTTTGATTTCATGAAAACTTCAGGTTTGATCATTTTCGGCAAGTTGCTGGTCTATTTCGATTGGAATCGAACCAATGAAAATTGGTTTTTGATTTGATGATAAATTCGGGTTGGTTTGTTTTTATCAAATTGCTAGTCTAATTCGATTGGAATCTTGCCAATGAAAAGTTGGTTTTGATTTCATGATGACTTCGAGTTTGATCGTTTTTGACAAATTGCTGGTCTAATTCGATTCGAATCGAGCCAATGAAAAGTGGTTTTCGATTTCATGAAAACTTCGGGCTTGTTCGTTCTTGGCGAATTGCTGGTCTAATTCGATTAGAATCTAGCCAATGAGAAGTGTTTTTTGATTTCATGATAACTTCGGGCTTGTTTTTTCGACGAACTGCTAGTCTAATTCGTTTGGAATCCAGCTAATGAAAAGCGATTTTGATTTCTAGATAACTTCGGGTTCATTCATTTTTGGCGAATTGCTAGTTTAATTCGATTGGAATCTAGCTAATGAAAAGTGATTTTTGATTTCATTATAACTTCGGGTTTGTTTATTTTTGGCGAATTGCTAGTCTAATTCGATTGGAATCGATCCAATGAAAAGTGATTTTTGTTTTCATGATAACTTAGGGTCTATTTGTTTTTGACAAATTGCTATTTTTATTCCATTGGAATCTGACCAATGAAAAGTGGTGTTTGATTTCTTGATAACGTCGTCTTTGTTCTTTTTTGGAGAATTGCTAGTCTAATTCGATTGGAATCAAGCTAATGAAAAGTGGTTTTTGATTTCATGAAAACTTCGAGTTTAATCACTTTCGGCAAGTTGCTAGTCTAATTTGATTGGAATCGAGCCAATGAAAATTGGTTTTTGATTGGATGATAACTTCAGGTTGGTTTGTTTTTGTCGAATTGCTAGTCTAATTTGATTGGAATCGACCCAATGAAAAGTTGTTTTTGATTTCATGATGACTTCGTGTTTGATCGTTTTCGACAAATTGCTAGTCTAATTTGATTGGAATCGAGCCAATGAAAAGTGGTTTTTGATTTCATTATAACTTCGGGTTTGTTTGTTTTTGACGAATTGCTAGCCTAATTCGATTGGAATCGAGCCAAATAAAATTGGTTTTTGTTTTCATGATAACTTCGGGTTTGTTCGTTTTCGGCAAATTGCCAGTCTAATTCGATTGGAATGGAGCGAATGAAAAGTGGTTTTTGATTTCATGATAACTTCAGGTTTGTTTGTTTTCGACGAATTGGTGGTCCAATTCGTTTGGAATCGAGCCAATGAAAAGTGGTTTTGATTTCTAGATAACTTCGAGTTTATTCATTTTTGGCGAATTGGTAGTCTAATTCGATTGGAATTGAGCCAATGAGAAGTTATTTTTGATTTCATGATGACTTTGGGTTTGATCGTTTTCGACAAATTGCTAGTCTAATTCGATTGGAATCGAGCCAATGAAAAGTGGTTTTCGATTTCATAAAACTTCGGGCTTGTTCATTTTTGGCGAACAGAAGGTCTAATTCAATTGGAATCGAGCAAATGAAAAGTTGTTTTTGATTTCAAGATAACTTCGAGCTTTTTTTTCGACGAACTGCTAGTCTAATTCATTTGGAATCGAGCCAATGAAAAGTGATTTTGATTTCTAGATAACTTTGGGTTCATTCATTTTTGGCGAATTGCTAGTCTAATTCATTTGGAATCTAGCCAATGAAAAGTGATTTTTGATATCATTATAACTTCGGGTTTGTTCATTTTTGGCAAATTGCTAGTCTATTTCGATTGGAATTGAGCCAACGAAAATTGGTTTTTGATTTCACGATAACTTCGGGGTTTTTTTTTTGGCGAATCGCTAGTCTAATTCGATTCAAAACAAGCTAATGAAAAGTGGTTTTGATTTCTAGATAACTTCAGGTTTATTCATTTTTGGTGAATTGCTAGTCCAATTCGATTCGAATTGAGCCAATGAAAAGTGGTTTTTGATTTCATGAACACTTTGGGTTTGTTCGCTTTTAGCGAATTGCTAGTCTAATTCGATTGGAATCGAGCCTATGAAAAGTGGTTTTTGATTTCACGACAACTTCGGATTTGTTCTTTTTTGGCGAATTGCTAGTCTAATTTGATTGGAATCGAGCCATCGAAAAGTGGTTTTTGATTTCATGAAAACTTCGGGTTTGATCATTTTCAGCAAATTGCTAGTCTAATTTGATTGGAATCAAGCCAATGAAAAGTGGTTTTTGATTTCCTAATTCGAGTTGTGTCGTTTTTATCGAATTGCAAGTCTAATTCGATTGGAATCGAGCAAATGAACAGTGGTTTTTGATTTCATGATAACTTCGAGTTTGTTCATTTTTTACGTAATGCTAGTCTAATTCGATTAGAATCGAGCCAATGAAAACTAGTTTTTGATTT
>NW_019266793.1:0-6718 GCF_002742605.1 Olea europaea var. sylvestris
AAATTTCAAATAGTTTTCCCATCCAATTGACACTTGACAACAATGCAAGTGTCAAACAACATGTCAAAAATCAGTGTACAAATCGCAAAGGCCAATCCGTAAGAACCTTGCTATATGTATTATATGGTGTACACTTTAGTTTACACTTTACCATGTGGCATAACCTTGTTGGACAGTTAAATTTTCAAACAGTTTTCCATTCCAATTGACGCTTGAAAACAATGCAAGTGTCAAACGATGTGTCAAAAATCAGTGTACATATAGCAAAGTTCAATCGGTAAGAACCTTGCTACATGTACACTACGGTATACACTCTAGTTTACACTTTGCCAAGTGACGTATCCCTGTTGGAAAGTTTAAATGTCATCCAGTTTTCCCATCCAATTGACACTTGACAACAATGCAAATGTCAAACAACGTATCAAAAATTAGTGTGCAAATAGCAAAGTTCGATCGGTAAGAACCTAGCTACATGTACACTATGGTGTACACTTTAGTTTACACTTTGCTATGTGACAATACAATGTTGGACAGCTGAAATTTCAAACGGTTTTCCTATCTAATTGACAGTTGAGAACAATGCAAGTGTGAAACAACGTGTCAGAAATCAGAGTACAAATAGCAAAGTTCAATCGGAAAGAACCTTGCTACATGTACACTATGGTGTACACTTTAATTTACACTTTGCCGTGTGACATTACCCTGTCGGACAGTTTAAATTTTGAACAGTTTTCCATTCAATTGACACTTGACAACAATGCAAGTGTCAAACAAAGTGTCAAAAATCAATGTACAAAATAACAAAGTTCAATCGGTAAGGACCTTGCTACATGTACACTATGGTGCACACTTTAGTTTACACTTTGCCACGTGGCTTTTCCCTGTTGGATAGTTTGAATTTCAAGTAGTGTTCCCATCAAATTGACACTTAACCACAATATGAGAGACAAACAACGTGTCAAAAATCAGTGCGTAAATAGGAAAGTTCATTCCGTAAGAACCTTGCTACATGTACACTATGGTGTAGAATTTAGTTTACACTTCACCACTTAATATTACCCTGTTGGACAGTTAAAATTTGAAACAATTTTTCCATCCAATCTACAATTGACAACTATGCAAGTGTTAAACAACGTGTCCAAAATTAGTGTACAAATAGCAATGTTCAATCGGTACGAAACTTGCTAAATGTACACTATGGTGCACACTTTAGTTTACATGTTGCCACATGACATGCCCCTATTGGACAGTTTAAATTTCTAACAGTTTTCCCATCCAATTGACACTTGACAATAATACAAGTATCAAACAACGTGTCAAAAATCAGTGTACAAATAGCAAAGTTCAATCGGGAAGGACCTTGCAACATGAACACTATGGTGTACACTTTAATTTACAATTTGCAATGCGACATTACTCTATTGAACAGTTTAAATTACAAATAGTTTTCCCATCTAATTGACACTTGACAACAATGCAAGTGGCAAACAACGTGTAAAAAAATCAGTGTACAAATAGCATAGTTCAATCGGTAAGAACCTTGCTACATGTACACTATGGTGTAAACTTCAGTTTACACTTTACAAGTTTACACTTTACCACATGACATTACCCTGTTGGACAGTTTACATTACAAATAGTTTTCCCATCCAATTGACACTTGACAACATTACAAGTGCCAAACAATGTGTCAAAAATTAGTGTTCAAATAGCAAAGTCGAATCAGTAAGAACTTTGTTACATGTACACTATGGTGTACACTTTAGTTTACACTTTGCCACGTTACAATACCCTGTTGGACAGTTTCGATTTCAAACTATTTTCCCATCCAATTGACACTTGACAACAATGCAAGTGCCAAACAATGGGTCAAAAATCAGTGTACAAATGGCATAGTTCAATTGGTAAGAACCTTGCTACATGTACACTATGGTGTACACTTTAGCTTACACTTTACCGTGTGACATTACCCTATTGGATAGTTTAAATTTCAAATAGTTTTCCCATCCAATTGATACTTGACAACAATGCAAGTGTCAATCAACGTGTCGAAAATTAGTATACAAATAGCAAAGTTCAATCGGTAAGGACCATGCAACATCTACACTATGGTGTACACTTTAGTTTTCACTTTGCCACGTGACTTTACCCTGTTGGACAGTTTGAATTTCAAATAGTTTTTCCATCCAATTGACAATTGACAACAATGCAAGTGCTAATCAACAAATCAAAAATCAATGTACAAATAGCAATGTTCAATCAGTAAGAACTTTGCTACATGTACACTATGGTGTACACTTTAGTTTACACGTTGCCAAATGACATGACCCTGTTGGGCAGTTTAAATTTCAAACAGTTTTTCCATCTAATTGACATTTGACAACAATACAAGTGTAAAACGACGTGTCAAAATCAGTGTACTAATAACAAAGTTCAATCGGTAAGGTCGTTCCTACATGTACACTATGGTGTACACTTTAGTTTACACTTTGCCACGTGACATCACCCCGTTGGGCAGTTTAAATTTCAAACAGTTTTCCCATCCAATTGATACCTCACAACAATGCAAGTGTCAAACAACGTGCCAAAAATCAGTGTACAAATAGCAAAGTTCAATCCGCAAGAACCTAGCGACATGTACACTATGGTGTAAACTTTAGTTTACACTTTACCACGTGTCGTTACCATGTTGGACATTTTAAATTTCAAACAGTTTTCCCATCCAATTGACACTTGACAACAATTAAGTATCAAATGGCGTGTCAAAAATTGGTGTACAAATAGTAAAGTTCAATCGGTAAAAATCTTGCAACACGTACACTATGGAGTACACTTTAGTTTACACTTTGCCACGTGACATTACCTTGTTGGACAGTTTAAATTTCAAATAGTTTTCCCATCCAATTCACACTTGACAACAATACAAGGGTCAAAACAACGTGTCAAAAATAAGTGTACAAATAGCAAAGTTCAATTGGTAAGAACCTTGCCACACGTACACTATGGTGTACCCTTCAGTTTACACTTTACCACATAACATTACCCTGTTGGACTGTTTAAATTATAAATAGTTTTCCCATCCAATTGATACTTCAAAACAATGCAAGTGCCAAACAACGTGTCATTAATCACTGTTCAAACAGCAAAGTTCAATCAGTAAGAACATTGTTACATGTACACTATGGTGTACACTTTAGTTTACACTTTGTCACGTCACATTACCCTGTTGGACAGTTTAAATTTCAAACTATTTTCCAATCCAGTAGACACTTGACAAAATGCAAGTGTCAAACAATGGGTCAAAATCAGTGTACAAATGGCAAGGTTCAATCGGTAAGAACCTTGCTACATGTACACTATGGTGTGCACATTAGTTTACACTTTGCCATGTAACATTACCCTGTTGAACAGTTTAAATTTCGAACAGTTTTCCCATCCAATTAACACTTGACAACATTGTAAGTGTCAAACAACGTGTCAAAAATTGGTGTACAAATAGCAAAGTTCAATCGGTAAGAACCTTTCTACATGTACACTGTGCCGTACACCTTAGTTTACACATTGCCACGTGACATTACCCTATTGGGCAGTTTAAATTTCAAACTGTTTTTCCATCCAATTGACACTTGACAACAACGCAAGTGTCAAACAACGTGTCGAATATCAGTGTATAAATAGCAAAGTTCAATCGGTAAGGACCATGCTACATGTACACTATGGTGTACACTTTAGTTTACACTTTGCCACGTGACATTATCCTGCTTGACTGTTTAAATTTCAAACCATTTTACCATCCAATTGACACTTGACAACAATGTAAGTGTAAACAATGTGTCAAAATTTAGTGTAGAAATAGCACAATTCAATTGGTAAGAACTTTGCGACATGTACACTATGGTGTACACTTTAGTTTACATTTTGCCATGTGACATTACCCTGTTCGACATTTTAAATTTCAAATAGTTTTCCGACCCAATTGACACTTGACAACAATGCAAGTGCCAAACAACATGTCCAAAATCAGTGTACAAATAGCAAAGTTCAATCGAAAAGAACCTTGCTACATGTACACGATGATGTACACACTTTAGTTTGCACTTTGTCACGTGACGTTACCCTGTTGGACAGTTTAAATTTCAAACAATTTTTCCATCCAATTGACCCTTGATAACAATGCAAGTATCAAACAACATGTCAAAAATTAGGGTACAAGTAGCAAAGTTCAATCGATAAGAACCATGCCACATGTGTACTATGGTGTACACTTTTGTTTACACTCTGCTATGTGACATTACCCCATTGGATAGTTTAAATTTCAAACAGTTTTTCCATACAATTGACCCTTGATAACAATGCAAGTGTTAAACAACATGTCAAAAATTAGTGTACAAGTAGCAAAGTTCAATCGGTAAGAACCATGCCACATGTGTACTATGGTGTACACTTTTGTTTACACTCTGCTACGTGACATTACCCCATTGGACAGTTTAAATTTCAAACGGTTTTCCCATCCATTTAATCCTTGACAACAATGCAATTGTCAAACAGCGTGTCAAAAATCTATGTACAAATAGTAAAGTTCAATCGGTAAGGACCGTGCCACATGTACATTATGGTGTAAATTTTATTTTACACTTTGTCATGTGACATTACCCTATTGGACAAGTTAAATTTCGAACAGATTTCCCATCCAATTGACACATGACAAAAATGCAAGTGTCAAACAACGTGTCAAAAATCAGTGCACAAATAGCAAAGTTTAATCGGTAAGAACCTTGCTACATGTACACTACGGTGTACACTTTTGTTTACTCTTTGCCACGTAACATTACCCTATTGGACAGTTTAAATTTCAAATAGTTTTCCCATCTAATTGACCCTTGACAACAATGCAAGTGCCAAACAACATGTCAAAAATCAGTGTACAAATAGCAATGTTCAATCGGTATAACCTTGTTGGAAAATTTAAATTTCAAACAGTTTTTCGATCGAATTGACACGTGACAACAATGCAAGTGTCAAACAACGTGTAAAAAATAATTATACAAATAGAAAAGCTCAATCAGTAAGAAATGCAAGAGTTATACAATGTGTCAAAAATCAGTGTACAAATAGCAAAGGTCAATCGGTAAGAACCTTGCTTCATGTACACTATGGTGTACACTTTAGATTACACTTTACCACGTAACATAACCCTATCAGACAATTTAAATTTCCAACAATTTTTCCATCAATTAACACATGACAACAATGCAAGTGTCAAACAACGTATCAAAAATCAGTGTACAAATAGAAAAGTTTAATCGACAAGAACCTTGCTACATGTACACTACGGTGTATACTTTAGGGCAGTTTAAATTTCAAACCATTTTCTCGTCCAATTGGCACTTGACAGCAATGCAAGTGTCAAATAATGTGTCAAAAACCAGTATACAAATAGCACAATTCAATCGGTAAGAACCTTGCTACATGTACACAATTGTGTACACACTTTAGTTTACTCTTTGCCATGTGACATTACCCTGTTGGACAGTTTAATTTTCAAATAGTTTTCCTATCCAATTAACACTTGACTTCAAAGCAAGTGGCAAATAACATGTCAAAAATCAGTGTACAAATAGCAAAGTTCAATGGGTAAGTACCTTGCTACATATACACTATGGTGCATACTTTAGTTTACACTTTGCCACTTGACATTACCCTGTTGGACAGTTTAAATTTCAAATGATTTTCCCATCCATTTGACACTTGACAACAATGCAAGTGCCAAAAATCAGTGTACAAATAGTAAAGTTCAATCGGCAAGAACCTTGCCACATGTACACAATTGTGTACACACTTTAGTTTACACTTTGCCACGTGACATTACCCTATTGGACAGTTTAAATTTCAAACGATTTTCCCATCCTTTTGACACTTGACAAAAAAGCAAATGTCAAACAACGTGTCAAAAATCAATGTACAAATAGAAAAGTTCAAAAGGTATAACCCTGTTGGACAATTTAAATTTCAAACAGTTTTCCCATCAAATTGACACTTGACAACAATGCAAGTGTCAAACAACGTGTAATAAAAAGTATACAAATAGCACAGCTCAATCGGTAAGAAGTACAAGAGTCAAACGTGTCAAAAATTAGTGTACAAATAGCAAAGTTCAATCGGTAAGAACCTTGCTTCATGTACACTATGGTGTACACTTTGGATTACACATTGCCACGTGACATTACCCTGTTGAATAGTTTTAATTTCAAATAGTTTTCCCATCCAATTGACACTTGACAACAATACAAATGTTAAACAACGTGTAAAAAATAAGTGTACAAATATCAGAGTTAAATCGGTAAGAACCTTTCTACATATACACTATTGTGTACACACTTTAGTTTACATTTTGCCACGTGACATTACCCTTTTGGACAGTTTACGTTTCAAATAGTTTTCCTATCCAATTGACACTTGGCAACAATGCAAGTGTCAAACAATGTGTCAAAAATCAGTGTATAAATAGCAAAGTTCAATTGGTTTACACAATGTTGTACACTTTAGTTTACACTTTGCCACGTGACATTACCCTATTGAACAGTTTAAATTTCAAATAGTTTTCCCATCCAATTGACACTTGACAACAATACAAGTGTTAAACAACGTGTAAAAAATAAGTGTACAAATATCAGAGTTAAATCGGTAAGAACCTTTCTACATATACACTATTGTGTAC
>NW_019266794.1:0-6716 GCF_002742605.1 Olea europaea var. sylvestris
TGTCAAATTTTAGCCCGTTCCGACACCGTCGCGAAATATGATGAAATTGCCCACTGTGCGATTTTTGTTTCCGATCAGCCAGTTAAATTTTAGCCCATTCCGATACCGTCGTAAAAAATGACGAAATTACACCCGGCGCGATTTTTGTTTCCGATCACCCTGTCAAATTTTAGCCCATTCCGACACCGTCGCAAAAAATGATGAAATTGTCCCCGGCGCGATTTTTGTTTCCGATCAACCTGTCAAATTTGAGCCCATTCCGACACAGTCGCGAAAAATGACGAAATTACACCCGGCGCGATTTTTGTTTCCGATCATTCGGTCAAATTTGAGCCCATTCCGACACAGTCGCGAAAAATGACGAAATTACACCCGGCGCGATTTTTGTTTCCGATCAACCTGTCAAATTTTAGCCCATTCCGACACAGTTGCGAAAAATGACGAAATTGACCCCCGGGCGATTCTTGTTTCCGATCAACCTGTCAAATTTTAAACCATTCCGACACAGTCGCGAAAAATGGCGAAATTGCCCCCGGGGCGATTTTTGTTCCCGATCAACCTGTCAAATTTGAGCCCATTCCGACACAGTCGAGAAAAATGACGAAATTGACCCTGGAGCGATTTTTGTTTCCGACCAACCCGTCAAATTTTAGCCCATTCCGACAAAGTCGCGAAAAATGATGAAATTGCCCCCGGCGGTATTTTTTGTTTCCGATCAACCTGTCAAATTTTACCCCATTCCGGCATAATCGCGAAAAATCAAGCAATTGCCCCCGGCGCGATTTTTGTTTCCGATCAACCTGTCAAATTAGGCGGTTCCGACACCGTCGCGAAAAATGACGAAAATGACACGGCACGATTTTTGTTCCCGATCAACCTGTTAAATTTGAGCCCATTCCGACACAGTCGCGAAAAATGATGAAATTGCCCCCGGCGCAATTTTTGTTTCCAATCAATCAGTCAAATTTTAGCCCATCCCGATATCGTCGCGAAAAATGATGAAATCCACCCGACACGATTTTTGTTCCCGATCAACCTGTCAAATTTTAGCCCATGTCGACACCGGCGCGATTTTTGTTTCCGATCACCCTGTCGAATTTTAGACCGTTTCGACACCATCGCGAAAAATGACGAAATTGCCTCCGACGCGATTTTTGTTTCCGATCGTCCTCTCAAATTTTAGCCGGTTCCGACACCGTTGCGAAAAATGACGAAATTGCCTTCGGCGCGATTTTTATTTTTGATCAGCCTGTCAAATTAAAGCCCATTCCGACACCGTCGCGAAAATTGACGAAATTGCCTCCGGCGCGTTTTTTATTTCCGATCAGCCTGTCAAATTTTTGCCCATTCCGACACCGTCGCGAAAAATGAAGAAATTGCCCCCGGCTCGATTTTTGTTTCCGATCATCTTGTCAAATTTTAGCACATTCCGACAGCGTCGCGAAAAATGACGAAATTGCCCCCGGCGCGATTTTTGTTTCCGATCAACTTGTCAAATTTTAGCCCATTCCGACACAGTCGCGAAAAATGGCGAAATTGCCCTCGGCGCGATTTTTGTTTCTGATCAACCTGTCAAATTTTAGCCCATTCCGACACAGTCGCGAAAAATGGCGAAATTGCCCTCGGCGCGATTTTTGTTTCTGATCAACCTGTCAAATTTTAGCCCATTCCGACACAGTCGCGAAAAATGGCGAAATTGCCCTCGGCGCGATTTTTGTTTCTGATCAACCTGTCAAATTTTAGCCCATTCCGACACAGTCGCGAAAAATGGCGAAATTGCCCCCGGCGCGATTTTTGTTTCCGATCAACCTGTCAAATTTTAGCCCGTTCCGACATCGTCGCGAAAAATGACGAAATTGCCCCCGGCGCGATTTTTGTTACCAATCAGCCTGTCAAATTCTAGCCCATTCCGACACCGTCGCGTAAAATGACGAAATTGCCCCGACGCTATTTTTGTTTACGATCAACCTGTCAAATTTTAGCCCGTTCCGACAGCGTTGCGAAAAAAACGAAATTGCCCCCGGCGTGATTTTTATTTCCGATCAACCTGTCAAATTGTAGCCCATTCCGACACCGTCGCGAAAAACGACGAAATTTCCCCCTGCGCGATTTTTGTTTCCGATCAGCCTGTCAAATTTTTGCCCATTCCGACACCGTCACGAAAAATGACGAAATTGCCTCCGGCGCGATTTTTATTTCGGATCAGCCTGTCAAATTTTTGCCCATTCCGACACCGTCGCGAAAAATGACGAAATTGCCCCCGTCGCTATTTTTGTTTCCGATCAACCTGTCAAATTGTAGCCATTCCGACACCGTCGCGAAAAATGACGAAATTGCCCCCGTCGCTATTTTTGTTTCCGATCAACCTGTCAAATTTTAGCCCATTCCGACCCGTCGCGAAAAATGACGAAATTGCCCCCGTCGCTATTTTTGTTTCCGATCAACCTGTCAAATATTAGCCCGTTCCGACACTGTCGCGAAAAATGACGAAATTGCCCCCGGCGCGATTTTTGTTTCCGATCAACCTGTCAAATTGTAGCCATTCCGACACCGTCGCGAAAAATGACGAAATTGTCCCAGACGCGATTTTTGTTTCCCATCACCCTGTCAAATTTTAGCACATTCCGACAGCGTCGCGAAAAATGACGAAATTGCCCCCGACGCGATTTTTGTTTCCGATCAACCTGTCAAATTTTAGCCGGTTTCGAAACCGTCGCGAAAAATGACGAAATTGCCCTCGGCGCGATTTTTGTTTCCGATCAGCCTGTCAAATTCTAGCCCATTCCGACACCGTCTTGAAAAATGACGAAATTGCCCCCGATGCGATTTTTGTTTCCGATCAGCCTGTCAAATTTTAGCCCGTTCCGACACCGTCGCGAAATATGATGAAATTGCCCACTGTGCGATTTTTGTTTCCGATCAGCCAGTCAAATTTTAGCCCATTCCGATACCGTCGTAAAAAATGACGAAATTACCCCCGGCGCGATTTTTGTTTCTGATCACCCTGTCAAATTTTAGCCCATTCCGACACCGTCGCAAAAAATGACGAAATTGCCCCCGGCGCGATTTTTGTTTCCGATCGTCCTCTCAAATTTTAGCCGGTTCCGACACCGTTGCGAAAAATGACGAAATTGCCCCGGCGCGGTTTTTGTTTCCGATCAAAATGTCAAATTTTAACCAATTCCGACACCGTCGCGAAAAATGACGAAATTACCCCCGGCGCGATTTTTGTTTCTGATCACCCTGTCAAATTTTAGCCCATTCCGACACCGTCGCGAAAAATGACGAAATTACCCCCGGCGCGATTTTTGTTTCTGATCACCCTGTCAAATTTTAGCCCATTCCGACACCGTCGCGAAAAATGACGAAATTACCCCCGGCGCGATTTTTGTTTCTGATCACCCTGTCAAATTTTAGCCCATTCCGACACCGTCGCGAAAAATGACGAAATTACCCCCGGCGCGATTTTTGTTTCTGATCACCCTGTCAAATTTTAGCCCATTCCGACACCGTCGCGAAAAATGACGAAATTACCCCCGGCGCGATTTTTGTTTCTGATCACCCTGTCAAATTTTAGCCCATTCCGACACCGTCGCGAAAAATGACGAAATTACCCCCGGCGCGATTTTTTTCCGATCACCCTGTCAAATTTTAGCACATTCTGACACCGTCGCAAAAAATGACGCAATTACCGCCGGCGCGATTTTTGTTTCCGATCAACCTGTCAAATTAGGCGGTTCCGACACCTTTGCGAAAAATGACGAAATAGCCTCCGGCGCAATTTTTATTTCCGATCAGCCTGTCAAATTTTTACCCATTCCGACACCGTCGCGAAAAAGGAAGAAATTGCCCCCGGCTCGATTTTTGTTTCCGATCACCCTGTCGAATTTTAGACCGTTTCGACACCATCGCGAAAAATGACGAAATTGCCTCCGGCGCGATTTTTGTTTCCGATCGTCCTGTCAAATTTTAGCCGGTTTCGACACCGTTGCGAAAAATGAGGAAATTGCCCCCAGCGCGATTTTTGTTTCAGATCACCCTGTCAAATTCTAGCCCATTCCGACACCGTCGCGAAAATTGACGAAATTGCCTCCGACGCGATTTTTATTTTTGATCAGTCTGTCAAATTAAAGCCCATTCCGACACCGTCGCGAAAAATGACGAAATTGCCTCCGACGCGATTTTTATTTCCGACCAACCTGTCAAATTTTAGCCCATTCCGACACCGTCGCGAAAAATGATGAAATTACCCCCGGCGCGATTTTTTTCCGAACACCCTGTCAAATTTTAGCACATTCCGACACCGTCGCAAAAAATGACGAAATTGCCCCCGGCGCGATTTTTGTTTCCGATCAACCTGTCAAATTTTAGCCGGTTCCGACACCGTCGCGAAAAATGACGAAATAGCCTCCGGCGCGATTTTTATTTCCGATCAGCCTGTCAAATTTTTGCCCATTCCGACACCATCGCGAAAAATGAAGAAATTGCTCCCGGCTCGATTTTTGTTTCCGATCATCTTTTCAAATTTTAGCACATTCCGACAGCGTCGCGAAAAATGATGAAATTACCCCCGACGCGATTTTTGCTTCCGATCTGCCTGTCAAATTCTAGCCATTCCGACACCGTCGCGAAAAATGACGAAATTGCCCTCGACGCGATTTTTGTTTCTGATCAGCCTGTCAAATTTTAGCCCAGTCCGACACCGTCGCGAAAAATGACGAAAGTGCCTCAGGCGCGATTTTTATTTCCGATCAGCCTGTCAAATTCTAGACCATTCCGACACCGTCGCGAAAAATGAAGAAATTGCCCCCGGCGCGACATTTGTTTCCGATCAATCAGTCAAATTGTAGCCCAGTCCGACACCGTCGCGAAAATTGACGAAATTGCCTTCGGCGCGATTTTTATTTTTGATCAGCCTGTCAAATTAAAGCCCATTCCGACACCGTCGCGAAAATTGACGAAATTGCCTTCGGCGCGATTTTTATTTTTGATCAGCCTGTCAAATTAAAGCCCATTCCGACACCGTCGCGAAAATTGACGAAATTGCCTTCGGCGCGATTTTTATTTTTGATCAGCCTGTCAAATTAAAGCCCATTCCGACACAGTCGCGAAAAATGTCGAAATTGCCTCCGGCGCGATTTTTATTTCCGATCAGCCTGTCAAATTTTTGCCCATTCCGACACCGTCGCGAAAAATGAAGAAATTGCCCCCGGCTCGATTTTTGTTTCCGATCATCTTGTCAAATTTTAGCACATTCCGACAGCGTCGCGAAAAATGACGAAATTACCCCCGACGCGATTTTTGCTTCCGATCAGCCCGTCAAATTCTAGCCCATTCCGACACCGTCGTGAAAAATGACGAAATTGCCCTTGACGCGATTTTTGTTTCCGATCAGCCTGTCAAATTTTAGCCCATTCCGACGCCGTCGCGAAAATTGACGAAATTGCCTCCAGCGCGATTTTTATTTTCGATCAGTCTGTCAAATTAAAGCCCAGTCCGACACCGTCGCGAAAAATGACTAAATTGCCTCCGGCGCGATTTTTATTTCCGATCAGCCTGTCAAATTCTAGACCATTCCGACACCGTCGCGAAAAATGAAGAAATTGCCCCCGGCGCGATTTTTGTTTCCGATCACCCTGTCGAATTTTAGCCCGTTTCGACACCATCGCGAAAAATGAAGAAATTGCTTCCGGCGCGATTTTTGTTTCCGATCGTCCTGTCAAATTTTAGCCCGTTCCGACACCGTTGCGAAAAATGACGAAATTGACCCCTGAACGATTTTTGTTTCCGACCAACCTGTCAAATTGCAGCCCGTTCCGACACCGTCGCGAAAAATGACGAAATTTCCCCTGCGCGATTTTTGTTTCCGATCAGCCTGTCAAATTTTAGCCCATTCCGACACCGTCACGAAAATTGACGAAATTGCCTTCGGCGCGATTTTTATTTTTGATCAGCCTGTCAAATTAAAGCCCATTCCGACACAGTCGCGAAAAATGACGAAATTGCCTCCGGCGCGATTTTTATTTCCGATCAGCCTGTCAAATTTTTGCCCATTCCGACACCGTCGCGAAAAATGACGAAATTGCCCCCGTCGCTATTTTTGTTTCCGATCAACCTATCAAATTTTAGCCCATTCTGACACCGTCGCGAAAAATGACGAAATTGCCCCTGACGCTATTTTTGTTTCCGATCAACCTGTCAAATTTTAGCCCGTTCCGACACCGTCGCGAAAAATGACGAAATTGCCCCCGGCGCGATTTTTGTTTACGATCAACCTGTCAAATTGTAGCCATTCCGACACCGTCGCGAAAAGGGACGAAATTGCCCCCGTCGCTATTTTTGTTTCCGATCAACCTGTCAAATTTTAGCCCATTCAGACACCGTCGCGAAAACTGACGAAATTGCCCCCGAAGCGATTTTTGTTTCCGATCAACCTGTCAAATTTTAGCCGGTTTCGAAACCGTCGCGAAAAATGACGAAATTGCCCCCGACGCGATTTTTGTTTCCGATCAGCCTGTCAAATTTTAGCCCGTTCCGACACCGTCGCGAAATATGATGAAATTGCCCACTGTGCGATTTTTGTTTCCGATCAGCCAGTCGAATTTTAGCCCATTCCGATACCGTCGCAAAAAATGACGAAATTACCCCCGGCGCGATTTTTGTTTCCGATCACCCTGTCAAATTTTAGCCCATTCCGACACCGTCGCAAAAAATGA
>NW_019266795.1:0-6713 GCF_002742605.1 Olea europaea var. sylvestris
GTTTGACAGTACAAATTTCAAATAGTTTTCCCATCCAATTGACACTTGACAATAATGAAAGTGTCAAACAACGTGGCAAAAATTAGTGTACAAAGTGCAAAGTTCAATCGGTAAGGACCTTGCTACATGTACACTATGGTGTACACTTTAGTTTACACGTTGGCACGTGACATTACCCTATTGTACAGTTTAAGTTTCAAACAGTTTTACCATTCAATTAACACTTTACAACTATCCAAGTGTCAAACAATGTGCCAAAAATCATTGCACAAATAGCAATGTTCAATCGGTAAGAACCTTGCTACATGTATACTATGGTGTGGACTTTAGTTTACACTTTTCCATTTGACATTACACTCTTGGACAGTTTAAATTTCAAGCAGTTTTCCCATCCAATTGACACTTGCAACAATGCAAGTGTCGAACAACGTGTCAAAAATCAGTGTACAAATAGCAACGTTCAATCGGTAAGAACCTTGCTACACGTACACTATGGTGTATACTTTAATTTACACTTTTCTATGAGTCATTACCCTACTGGACAGTTTAAATTTCAAATAATTTTCCCATCCAATTGACACTTTAGAACAATGCAAGTGTCAAACAACGTGTCAAAAATGAGTGTACAAACAGCAAAGTTCAATCGGCAAGAAAGTTGCCACATGTACACTATGGTGTATACTTTAGTTTACACTTTACCACGTGACATTACCCTGTTGGATAGTTTAAATTTCAAATAGTTTTCCCATCCAGTTGACACTTGAGAACAATACAAGTGTCAAACAACGTGTCAAAAATGAGTGTATAAATAGCAAAGTTGAATCGGCAAGGACCTTCTACATGCACACTATGGTGTACACTTCAGTTTATACTTTGCCACGTGACATGACCCTGTTGAATAGTTTAAATTTCAAATAGTTTTCCCAACCAATTGACACATGAAAGCAATGCAAGTGTTAAACGACGTGTCAAAAATCAGAGTATAAATAGCAAAGTTCAATCGGTAAGAACCTTGCCACACGTACACTATGGTGTGCACTTTAATTTACACTTTGCCACGAGACATTACCCTGTTGGACAGTTTAAATTTCAAACAGTTTTCCCATCAAAATTGACACGAGACAACAATGCAACTGTCAAACAAGGTTTCAAAAATCAGTGTACGAATAGCAAAGTTCAATCAGTAAGAACCTTGCTACATGCACACTACGGTGTACACTTTAGTTTACACTTGCCACGTGACATTTCCCTGTTGGACAATTTAAATTTCAAACAGTTTTCCCATCCAATTGACACTTTACAACAATGCAAGTGTCAAACAACGTGTCAAAAATCAGTGTGCAAATAGTAAAGTTCAATTGGAAAGGACATTGCTACATGTACACTATGGTGTACACTTCAGTTTACACTTTGCCACGTGACATTACCCTGTTGGACAGTTTAAATTTCAAGCAGTTTTTCCATCCAATTGACACTTGAGAACAACGCATGTGTTAAACAACATGTCAAAAATTAGTGTAGAAATAGCTGAGTTCAATCAGTAAGAACCTTGCTACATGTAAACTATGGTGTACACTTTAGTTTACACTTTTCCACGTGACATTACCCCATTAGACAGTACAAATTTCAAACAGTTTTTCCATCCAAATGACACTTGACAACAATGCAAGTGTCAAACAAGGTGTCAAAAATTTGTGTACAAATAGCAAAGTTCAATCGGTAAGAACCTCGTTACTTGTACAATATGCTGAACACTTTAGTTTACACCTTGGCACATGACATTACCCAATTGGACAATTTAAATTTCAAACAGTTTTCCTATCGAATTGACACTTGACAACAATGCAAGTGTCAAATAACGTGTCAAAAATCAGAGTACAAATAGCAAAGTTCAATCGGTAAAAACCTTACTACTTGTATAATATGGTGTACACTTTAGTTTACACCATGCCACGTGACATTACCCTGTTGGACAATTTTAATTTCAAAAATTTTTCCCATCCAATTGACACGTGACAACAATGCAAGTGTCAAACAACGTGTCATAAATTAGTGTAAAAATAGCAAAGTTCAATCGGTATGAACCATGCTACATGTACACTATAGTTTACACTTTCGTTTACACTTTGCCACGTGAAATTGCTCTGTTGGACAGTTTAAATTTCAAACAGTTTTCCCATCCTATTGGCACTTGACAACAATGCAAGTGTGAAACAACCTGTCAAAAATTAGTGTATAAGTAGCTGAGTTCAATCGGTAAGAACCTTGCAACATGTAAACTATGGTGTACACTTTAGTTTACACTTTGCCACATGATATTAACCCGTTAGATAGTATAAATTTCAAACTATTTTTCTATCTAATTGACACTTGACAACAATGCAAGTGTCAAACAAGGTGTGAAAAATCAGTGTACAAATAGCAAAGTCCAATCGGTAAGAACCTTGCTACATTTACACTATGGTGTACACTTTAGTTTACACTTTACCAGGTGACATTGCCCTGTGGGATAGTTTAAATTTCAAACAGTTTTCCCATCCAATGGACACTTGACAACAACACAAGTGTCAAACAACGTGTCAAAAATCAGTGTACAATAGTAAATTTCTATCGGTATGAACCATGCTACATGTACGCTATGGTGTACGCTTTAGTTTACACTTAGCCACGTGACATTACCCTGTTGGACAGTTTAAATTTCAAATAGTTTTTTCATCCAATTAACACTTGACAACAATGCAAGTGTTAAACAACATGTCGAAAATCAATATACAAATAGCGAAGTTCAATCGGTAAGAACCTTGCTACATGTACACTATTATGTACACTTTAGTTTACACTTTACCTTGTGACATTACCATGTTGGATAGTTTAAATTTCAAACTATTATCCCATCCAATTGACACTTGATATTAATGCAAGTGTCAAACAACGTGTCAAAAATCAGTGCACATATAGCAATGTTCAATCGGTAAGAACCTTGTGACATGTACGTTGTGGTGAACACTTTAATTTACACTTTGCCACGTGACATTATCCTATTGGACAGGTTTAATTTCAAACAGTTTTTCCATCCAATTGATACTTTACAACAACACTAGTGTCAAACAACATTTCCAAAATCAGTGTATAAATTGCAAAGTTCAATCGGTAAGAACCTTTCTACATGTACACCATAGTGTACACGCTTTCATTCACACTTTTCCACGTGACGTTACCCTATTGGACAGCTTAAATTTCAAATAGTTTTCCCATCCAATTGATACTTGACACAATGCAAGTATCAAACAACGTGTCAAAAATCAATGTACAAATAGTGAAGTTCAATTAGTATGAACCTTGCTACATGTACACCACAGTTTACACTTTGCCACGTGATATTACCCTGTTGGATATTTTAAATTTCAAAGAGTCTTCCCATCTAATTGACACCTGACAATAATTCAAGTGTCAAACAACGTATCAAAAATCAGTGTACAAAGAGCAAAGTTCACTCGATAAGAACCTTGCCACATGTACACTTTAATTTGCACTTTGCCACGTGTCATTATCCTGTTGGACAGTTTAAATTTCAAATAGTTATCCCATCCAATTGGCACTTGAGAATAATGCAAGTGTCAACAACGTGTCCAAAATCAGTGTACAAATAGCAAAGTTCAATCGGTAAGAACCTTGCTACGTATACACTATGGTCTACACTTTAGTTTACACTTTGCCACATCACATTACCCTGTCGGATAGTTTAAATTTCAAATAGTTTTCCCATCTAATTGACACCTATCAACAACGTAAGTGTCGAGCAACGTGTCAAAAATCAATGTACAAATAGCAAAGTTCAATCGGTAAGAACCTTGCCACATGTACACTATGGTGTACACTTTAGTTCACGTTTTGCCCCGTGCCATTACTATATTAGACAGTTTAATTTTCAAATAGTTTTTCCATGCAATTGACACTTGACAACAATACAAGTGTCAAACAACGTGTCGAAAATCAGTGTACAAATAGCAAAGTTCAATCGGTAAGGATCTTGCCACATGTTCACTATGGTGTACACTTTAGTTTACACATTGCCATGTGCCATTGCCCTATTGGAAAGTTTAAATTTCAAATAGTTCTCTCATCTAATTGACACTTGACAACAATGAAAGTGTCAAACAACGTGTCAAAAATTAGTGTACAAATAACAAAGTTCAATCGGTAAGAATCTTGCTACATGTACACTATTGTGTACACTTTAGTTTTCACTTTGCCACATGACATTACCTTGTTGGATAGTTTAAATTTCAAACTGTTATCCCGTCCAATTGACACTTGACATCAATGCAAGTGTCAAACAACGTGTCAAAAATCAGTGCACAAATAGCAACGTTCAATCTGTAAGAACCTTGAGACATGTACACTATAGTCTACACTTTTGTTCACACTTTGCCACAGGTCATTACCCTATTGGACAATTTAAATTTCAAACAGTTTTCCCATCCAATTGACACTTGACAACAATGTAAGTGTCAAACAACGTGTTAAAAATTTGAGTACACATAGCAAAGTTCAATCAGTTAGAACCTTGCTACTTCTACAATATGGTGTACACTTTACTTTGCACTTTGCCACGTGTCATTATCCTGTTGGACAGTTTAAATTTCAAACATTTTTTTCAATCCAATTGACACTTGAAAACATTGCAAGTGTCAAACAACGTGTCAAAAATCAGAGTACAAATAGCAAAGTTCAATCCGTAAGAACCTTGCTACACTTTAGTTTACACTTTGCCACATGACATTACCCTGTTGGATAGTTTAAATTTCAAACTGTTATCCCATCCAATTGACACTTGACATCAATGCAAGTGTCAAACAACGGGTCAAAAATCAGTGCACAAATAGCAACGTTCAATCGGTAAGAACCTTACTACTTGTACACTATGGTGTACACTTTGCCACGTGACATTACCCTGTTGGATAGTATAAATTTCAAACTGTTATCCCGTCCAATTGACACTTGACATCAATGCAAGTGTCAAACAAAGTGTCAAAAATCAGTGCACAAATAACAACATTCAATCGATAAGAACCTTGCGACATGTACACTATGTCGTACACTTTAGTTTGCACTTAGCCACGTGTCACTATCCTATTGGACATTTTAAATTTTAAACAGTTTTCCATCCAATTGATACTTGACAACAGTTCAAGTTTCAAACAACGTATCAAAAATCAATGTACAAATAGCAAAGTTCAATCAGTAAGAACCTTACCACATGTACACTATGGTATACACTTTAGTTTGCACTTTGCCACGTGTCATTATCCTGTTGGAAAGTTTAAATTTCAAATAGTTTTTCCATCCAATTGACACTTGACAATAATGCAAGTGTCAAACAACGGGTCCAAAATCAGTGTACAAATAGCAAAGTTCAATCGGTAAGAACCTTGCCACATGTACACTATGGTATACACTTTAGTTTGCACTTTGCCACGTGTCATTATCCTGTTGGAAAGTTTAAATTTCAAATAGTTTTTCCATCCAATTGACACTTGACAATAATGCAAGTGTCAAACAACGGGTCCAAAATCAGTGTACAAATAGCAAAGTTCAATCGGTAAGAACCTTGCTACGTGTACACTATGGTCTACACTTTAGTTTACACTTCACCACATCACATTACCCTGTTGGATAGTTTAAATTTCAAATAGTTTTCCCATCTAATTGACACCTGTCAACGACGAAAGTGTTGAGCAACGTTTCAAAAATCAGTGTACAAATAGCAAAGTTCAACTGGTAAGAACCTTGCCACATGTACACTATGGTGTACACTTTAGTTAACGTTTTGTCCCATGACATTACTATATTGGACAGTTTAATTGTCAAACAGTTTTTCCATGCAATTGACACTTGACAACAATACAAGTGTCAAACAACGTGTCGAAAATCAGTGTACAAATAATAAAGTTCAATCGGTAAGGATCTTGCCACATGTTCACTATGGTGTACATTTTAGTTTACACTTTGCCATATGTCATTACCCTATCGGACAGTTTAAATTTTAAACAGTTTTCCCATCCAATTAACACTTGACAATAATGAAAGTGTCGAACAACATGTCAAAAATTAGTGTAAAAATAACAAAGTTCAATCGGTAAGAACCTTGCTACATGTACACTTTGGTGTACACTTTAGTTTGCACTTTGCCATGTGACATTACCCTATTGGATAGTTTAAATTTCAAACTGTTATCTCGTCCAATTGACACTTAACATCAATGCAAGTGTCAAACAACGTGTCGAAAATCAGTGCACAAATAGCAATGATCAATCGGTAAGAACCTTGCGATATGTATACTATGAAGAAATAACATTGGAAAACATTTCATAAAAATAAATCCAAATCACTTATTCAACGAATTTCCATGGGCTCGTTGCATCACTCTCCATCTTCTCCTCCATCCATACCCGAGGTAGAATTCCATCAATCTGTAGAGATGGGATTAAACCCGTCAGTTGAAAAACTCAATAGGTGTCATAGGTGCATTCGTGATCAAGCTATACATTTCAAAACTGTAACTTTAGAAACCTTTTCATAGTAGGATTTTCGGTAAAATCCCAAACACGTAGAGTCCTGACATGATCAAGCTATACATTTCAAAACATTAACTTTATAACTTTTCATACATGCCGTACCCTGAGGTACCATTTGACATGAAGGGATATGTC
>NW_019266796.1:0-6712 GCF_002742605.1 Olea europaea var. sylvestris
GCCAATTCTGACACAGTCGAGAAAAATGACGAAAATTGCCCCCGGCGCGACTTTTGTTTCCGATCAACCAATCAAATTTTAGCAAATTCCGACAAAGTCGCGAAAAATCACGAAATTACAGCCGGCGCGATTTTTGTTCCCGATCAACCTGTCAAATTTGAGCTCATTCCGACACGGTCGAGAAAAATGACGAAATTGCCCCTGGCGCGATTTTTGTTTCCGATCAACCTATCATATTTTAGCCAATTCCGACACAGTCGCGAAAAATGACGAAATTGCCGACGGCGCGATTTTTATTTCTGATCAAACTATCAAATTTCAGCCAATTCCGACACAGTCGAGAAAAATGACGAAATTGCCACCGGCGCGATTTTTGTTTCCGATCAACAATTCAAATTTTAGTCAATTCCGACACAGTCGCGAAAAATGACGAAATTACACCCGGCGCGGTTTTTGTTCACGATAAACCTGTGAAATTTGAGCCCATTCCGACACGGTCGAGAAAAATGACGAAATTGCCGCCGGCGCGATTTTTATTTCCGATCAAACTGCCAAATTTCAGCCAATTCCGACACAGTCGAGAAAAACGACGAAATTGCCCCCGGCGCGATTTTTGTTTCCGATCAACAAGTCAAATTTCAGCAAATTCCGACACTGTCGCGAAAATTGACGAAATTACACCCGGCGCGATTTTTGTCCCTGATAAAGCTGTCAAATATGAGCCCATTCCGGCACAGTCGAGAAAAATGACGAAATTGCCGCCGGCGCGATTTTTATTTCCGATGAAACTGCAAAAATTTCAGCCAATTC
The DNA here is from genome assembly GCF_002742605.1 of Olea europaea var. sylvestris. Classification (NCBI taxonomy): domain Eukaryota; kingdom Viridiplantae; phylum Streptophyta; class Magnoliopsida; order Lamiales; family Oleaceae; genus Olea; species Olea europaea. Next base: position 811 of record NW_019266796.1, read on the forward strand.
CGACACAGTCGAGAAAAATGACGAAATTGCCGCCGGCGCGATTTTTATTTCCGATGAAACTGCAAAAATTTCAGCCAATTCCGACACAGTCGAGAAAAATGACGAAATTGCCCCTGGCGCGAATTTTGTTTCCGATCAACCAGTCAAATTTTAGCCAATTCCGACAATGTCGCGGAAAATGACGAAATTACACCCGGCGCTATTTTTGTTCCCGATCGACCTGTCAAATTTGAGCCCATTCCGACACAGTCGAGAAAATTACGAAATTTCCCTCGGCTCGATTTTTGTTTCCGATCAACCTGTCAAATTTTAGCCAATTCCGACACAGTCGCGAAAAATGACGAATTGCCTCGGCGCGATTTTTGTTTCAGATCAAACTGCCAAATTTCAGCCAATTCCGACACGGTCGAGAAAAATGACGAAATTGCCGCCGACGCGATTTTTGTTTACGATCAGCTTGTCAAATTTGAGCCGTTTCCAACACAGTCGAGAAAAATGACGAAATTGCCGCCGACGCGATTTTTGTTTACGATCAGCTTGTCAAATTTGAGCCGTTTCCAACACAGTCGAGAAAAATGACGAAATTGCCGCCGACGCGATTTTTGTTTACGATCAGCTTGTCAAATTTGAGCCGTTTCCAACACAGTCGAGAAAAATGACGAAATTGCCTCCGGCGCGGTTTTTGTTTCCGATCAACAAGTCAAATTTCAGCCAATTTCGACACTGTCGCGAAAAATGACGAAATTTCCCCGGCGCGATTTTTATTTCCGATCAACCTGCAAAATTTAAGCCCATTCCGACACAGTCGAGGAAAATGACGAAATTGCTCCCGGCGCGATTTTTGTTTCCGATCAACCTGTCAAATTTAAGCGAATTTCGACACAGTCGTGAAAAATGACGAAATTGCCGCCGACGCGATTTTTGTTTACGATCAACTTGTCAAATTTGAGCCGTTTCCAACACAGTCGAGAAAAATGACGAAATTGCCCCCGGCGCGATTTTTGTTTTCCGATCAACAAGTCAAATTTCAGCCAATTTCGACACTGTCGCGAAAAATGACGAAATTACACCCGGCGCGATTTTTGTTCCAGATAAACCTGTCAAATTTCAGTCAATTCCGACGCAGTCCAGAAAAATGACGAAATTGCCCCCGGCGCGATTTTTGTTTCCGATCAAGAAGTCAAATTTTAGTCAATTCCGACACAGTCGCGAAAAATGACGAAACTGCACCTGGCGCGATTTTTGTTCCCGATAAACCTGTCAAATTTGAGCCCATTCCGACACAGTCGAGAAAAATTACGAAATCGCCGTCGGCGCGATTTTTATTTTCGATCAAACTGCCTAATTTCAGCCAATTCCGACACAGTCGAGAAAAATGACGAAATTGCCCCCGACGCGATTTTTGTTTCCAATCAACCAGTCAAATTTTAGCCAATTCCGACACAATCGCGGAAAATGACGAAATTACACCCGGTGCTATTTTTGTTCCCGATCAACCTGTCAAATTTGAGCTCATTCCGACACAGTCGAGAAAAATGACGAAATTGGCCCCGGCGCGATTTTTGTTTCCGATCAACCTGTCAAATTTAAGCCAATTCCGACACAGTCGTGAAAAATGACGAAATTGCCGCCGGCGCGATTTTTGTTTACGATCAACCTGTCAAATTTGAGCCCATTCCGACACAGTCGAGAAAATTGACGAAATTGCCGCCGGCGCGATTTTTGTTTACGATCAACCTGTCAAATTTGAGCCCATTCCAACACAGTCGAGAAAAATGACGAAATTTATCCCGGCGCGATTTTTGTTTCCGATCAACTTGTCAAATTTTAGCCAATTCTGCCCCAGTCGCGAAAAATGACGAAATTGCCCCGGCTCGATTTTTGTTTCAGATCAAACTGCCAAATTTCAGCCAATTTCGACACAGTCGAGAAAAATGACGAAATTGCCTCCGGCGCGGTTTTTGTTTCCGATCAACAAGTCAAATTTCAGCCAATTTCGACACTGTCGCGAAAAATGACGAAATTACACCCGGCGCGATTTTTGTTCCCGATAAACCTGTCAAATTTCAGCCAATCCCGATGCAGTCCAGAAAAATGACGAAATTGCCCCCGGCGCGGTTTTCGTTTCCGATCAACAAGCCCAATTTTAGTCAATTCCGACACAGTCGCGAAAAATGACGAAATTACACCTGGAGCGATTTTTGTTCCGGATAAACCTGTCAAATTTGAGCCCATTCCGACACAGTCGAGAAAATTGACGAAATTGCCGCCGGCGCGATTTTTATTTCCGATCAAACTGCCTAATTTCAGCCAATTCCGACACAGACGAGAAAAATGACGAAATTGCCCCCGCCATGATTTTTGTTTCCGATCAACCTGTCAAATTTAAGCCAATTCCGACACAGTCGCGGAAAATGACGAAATTACACCCGGCGCTAGTTTTGTTCCCAATCAACCTGTCAAATTTGAGTCCATTCCGACACAGTCGAGGAAAATTACGAAATTGCTCCCGGCGCGATTTTTGTTTCCGATCAACCTGTCAAATTTAAGCCAATTCCGACACAGTCGTGGAAAATGACGAAATTGCCGCCGGCGCAATTTTTATTTCCGATCAACAAGTCAAATTTTAGTCAATTCCGACACAGTCGCGAAAAATGACGAAATTACACCCCTCGCGATTTTTGTTCCCGTTAAACCTGTCAAATTTGAGTCCATTCCGACACAGCCGAGAAAAATGACGAAATTCCCCCCGGCGCGATTTTTGTTTCCGATCAACCAGTCAAATTTTAGCCAATTTCGACACAGTCGCGAAAAATGACGAAATTACACCCGGCGCTATTTTTGTTCCCGATCAACCTGTGAAATTTGAGCCCATTCTGACACAGTCGAGAAAAATGACTAAATTGCCGTTGGCGCGATTTTTATTTCTGATCAAACTGCCAAATTTCAGCCAATTCTGACACAGTCGAGAAAAATGACGAAAATTGCCCCCGGCGCGACTTTTGATTCCGATCAACCAATCAAATTTTAGTCAATTCCGACAAAATCGCGAAAAATCACGAAATTACAGCCGGCGCGATTTTTGTTCCCGATCAACCTGTCAAATTTGAGCCCATTCCGACACAGTCGAGAAAAATGACGAAATTGCCCCTGGCGCGAATTTTGTTTCCGATCAACCAGTCAAATTTTAGCCAATTCCGACAATGTCGCGAAAAATGACGAAATTACACCCGGCGCTATTTTTGTTCCCGATCGACCTGTCAAATTTGAGTCCATTCCGACACAGTCGAGGAAAATGACGAAATTGCACCCGGCGCGATTTTTGTTTCCGATCAACCTGTCAAATTTGAGCCCATTCCGACACAGTCGAGAAAAATGACGAAATTGCCCCTGGCGCGAATTTTGTTTCCGATCAACCAGTCAAATTTTAGCCAATTCCGACAATGTCGCGAAAAATGACGAAATTACACCCGGCGCTATTTTTGTTCCCGATCGACCTGTCAAATTTGAGTCCATTCCGACACAGTCGAGGAAAATGACGAAATTGCACCCGGCGCGATTTTTGTTTCCGATCAACCTGTCAAATTTTAGCCAATTCCGACACAGTCGCGAAAAATGACGAAATTGCCTCGGCGCGATTTTTGTTTAAGATCAAACTGCCAAATTTCAGCCAATTCTGACACGGTCGAGAAAAATGACGAAATTGCCTCCGGCGCGGTTTTTGTTTCCGATCAACAAGTCAAATTTCAGCCAATTTCGACACTGTCGCGAAAAATGACGAAATTACACCCGGCGTGGTTTTTGTTCCCGATAAACATGTCAAATTTCAGCCAATTCCGACGCAGTCCAGAAAAATGACGAAATTGCCCCCGGCGCGGTTTTCGTTCCCGATCAACAAGTCAAATTTTAGTCAATTCCGACACAGTCGCGAAAAATGACGAAATTACACCTGGAGCGATATTTGTTCCCGATAAACCTGTCAAATTTGAGCCCATTCCGACACATCGAGAAAAATGACAAAATTGCCGCCGGCGCGATTTTTATTTCCGATCAAACTGCCTAATTTTAGCCAATTCCGACACAGTCGAGAAAAAGGACGAAATTGCCCCCGGCATGATTTTTGTTTCGGATCAACCAGTCAAATTTTAGCCAATTCTAACACAGTCGCGGAAAATGACGAAATTACACCCGACGCTATTTTTGTTCCCGATCAACCTGTCAAATTTGAGCCCATTCCGACACAGTCTAGGAAAATGATGAAATTGCTCCCGGCGTGATTTTTGTTTCCGATCAACCTGTCAAATTTAAGCCAATTCCGACACAGTCGTGAAAATGACGAAATTGCCGCCGGCGCGATTTTTGTTTACGATCAACTTGTCAAATTTGAGCCCATTCCAACACACTCGAGAAAAATGACGAAATTGCCCCCGACGCGGTTTTTGTTTTCCGATCAACAAGTCAAATTTCAGCCAATGTCGACACTGTCGCGAAAAATGACGAAATTACACCCGGCGCGATTTTTGTTCCAGATAAACCTGTCAAATTTCAGTCAATTCCGACGCAGTAGAGAAAAATGACGAAATTGCCCCCGGCGCGATTTTTGTTTCCGATCAAGAAGTCAAATTTTAGTCAATTCCGACACAGTCGCGAAAAATGACGAAACTACACCTGGCGCGATTTTTGTTCCCGATAAACCTGTCAAATTTGAGCCCATTCCGACACAGTCGAGAAAAATGACGAAATCGCGGTCGGCTCGATTTTTATTTCCGATCAAACTGCCTAATTTCAGCCAATTCCGACACAGTCGAGAAAAATGACGAAATTGCCCCCAGCGCGATTTTTGTTTCCAATCAACCAGTCAAATTTTAGCCAATTCCGACACAATCGTGGAAAATGACGAAATTACTCCCGGTGCTATTTTTGTTCCCGATGAACCTGTCAAATGTGAGCTCATTCCGACACAGTCGAGAAAAATGACGAAATTGCCGCCGTCGCGATTTTTGTTTCCGATCAACCCGTCAAATTTTAGCCAATTCTTCCCCGGTCGCGAAAAATGACGAAATTGCCCCGGCGCGATTTTTGTTTCAGATCAAACTGCCAAATTTCAGCCAATTTTGACACAGTCGAGAAAAATGACGAAATTGCCTCCGGCGCGGTTTTTGTTTCCGATCAACAAGTCAAATTTCAGCCAATTTCGACACTGTCGCGAAAAATGACGAAATTACACCCGGCGCGGTTTTTGTTCCCGATAAACCTGTCAAATTTCAGCCAATCCCGATGCAGTCAAGAAAAATGACGAAATTGCCCCCGGCGCGATTTTCGTTTCCGATCAACAAGCCAAATTTTAGTCAATTCCGACACAGTCGCGAAAAATGACGAAATTACACCTGGAGCGATTTTTGTTCCCGATAAACCTGTCAAATTAGAGCCCATTCCGACACAGTCGAGAAAATTGAAGAAATTGCCGCCGGCGCGGTTTTTATTTCCGATCAAACTGCCTAATTTCAGCCAATGCCGACACAGACGAGAAAAATCACGAAATTACCCCCGGCATGATTTTTGTTTCCGATCAACCTGTCAAATTTTAGCCAATTCCAACACAGTCGCGGAAAATGACGAAATTACACCCGGCGCTAGTTTTGTTCCCGATCAACCTGTCAAATTTGAGTCCATTCCGACACAGTCGAGGAAAATGATGAAATTGCACCCGACGCGATTTTTGTTTCCGATCAACCTGTCAAATTAAAGCCAATTCCGACACAGTCGTGAAAAATGACGAAATTGCCGCCGGCGCAATTTTTATTTCCGATCAAACTGCAAAATTTCAGCGAATTCCGACACAGTCGAGAAAAATGACGAAATTGCCCCCAGCGTGGTTTTTGTTTCCGATCAACAAGTCAAA
>NW_019266797.1:0-6707 GCF_002742605.1 Olea europaea var. sylvestris
CGACTGTGTCGGAATGGGCTTAAATTTGACAGGTTGATCTGAAACAAAAATCGCGTCGGGGGCAATTTCGTCATTTTTAGCGACTGTGTCGGAATGGGCCCAAATTTGACAGGTTGATCGGAAACAAAAATCGCGCCGGGAGCAATTTCGTCATTTTTTGCAACTTTGTCGGGATGGGCTCAATTTTGACAGGTTGATCGGGAACGAAAATCGCGCATGGGGCAATTTTGTAATTTTTAGCGACTGTGTCGGAATGGGCTCAAATTTGACAGGTTGATCGGAAACAAAAATCGCGCCGGGGGCAATTTCTTCATTTTTCGTGACTGTGTCGGAATGGGTTCAAATTTGACAGGTTGATCGGGAACAAAAATCGCGCCGGGTGTAATTTCGTTATTTTTCGCGACTGTGTCGGAATTGGCTAAAATTTAACTGGTTGATCGGAAACAAAAATCGCGCCAGGGGCAATTTCGTCATTTTTATCGACTGTGTCGGAATTGGCTGAAATTGGCAGTTTGATCGGAAATAAAAATCGCGCCGGCGGCAACTTTGTCATTTTTCACGACTGTGTCGGAATGGGCTCAAATTTGACAGGTTGATCGGGAACAAAAATCTCGCCCGGAGCAATTTCGTCATTTTTCTCGACTGTGTCGGAATTGGCCGAAATTTGACAGTTTGATTTGAAATAAAAATCGCACCGGGTGCTATTTCGTCATTTTTCTCGACTGTGTCGGAATGGGCTCAAATTTGACTGGTTGATCGGGAACAAAAATCGCGCCAGGTGTAATTTCGTCATTTCTCGCGACTGTGTCTGAATTGGCTAAAATTTGACTGGTTGATCGGAAACAAAAATCGCGCCGAGGGCAATTTCGTCATTTTTCTCGACTGTGTCGGAATTGGGTGAAATTTGGCAGTTTGATCTGAAACAAAAATCGCGCCGAGGGCAATTTCGTCATTTTTCTCGACTGTGTCGGAATGGGCTCAAAATTTGACATTTGATTGGAAACAAAAATCGCGCCGGGGCAATTTCGTCATTTTTCTCGACTGTGTCGAAATTTACTGGAATTTGGCAGTTTGATCGGAAAAAAAAATCGCACCGGCGGCAATTTCGTCAATTTTCCCGACTGTGTCGGAATGGGCTCAAATTTGACAGGTTGATCGTGAACAAAAACCGCGCCGACGGCAATTTCATCAATTTTCTCGACTGTGTCGGAATGGGCTCAAATTTGACAGTTTGATTGAAAACAAAAATAGCGCCGAGGTTAATTTCGTCATTTTTCTCGACTGTGTCAGAATTTGCTGAAATTTGGTTGTTTGATTGGAAAGAAAAATCGCGCCGGCGGCAATTTCGTCATTTTTCTCGACTGTGTGGGAATGGGCTCAAATTTGACAGGTTGATCGGGAACAAAAACCGCGCCGGGTGTAATTTCGTTATTTTTCGCGACTGTGTCGGAATTGGCTAAAATTTAGCTGGTTGATCGGAAACAAAAATCGCGCCAAGGGAAAAATTTCGTCATTTTTCTCTACTGTGTCGGAATTGGCTGAAATTTGGCAGTTTGATCGGAAATAAAAATCGTGCCGGCGGCAACTTCGTCATTTTTCACGACTGTGTCGGAATGGACTCAAATTTGACAGGTTGATCGGGAACAAAAATCTCGCCCGGGGCAATTTCGTCATTTTTCTCGACTATGTCGGAATTGGCTGAAATTTGACGGTTTGATCTGAAATAAAAATCGCACCGGGGGCTATTTGGTCATTTTTCTCGACTGTGTCGGAATGGGCTCAAATTTGACTGGTTGATCGGGAACAAAAATCGCGCCAGGCGTTATTTCGTCATTTCTCGCGACTGTGTCTGAATTGGCTAAAATTTGACCAGTTGATAGGAAACAAAAATCGCGCCGAGGGCAATTTCGTCATTTTTCTTGACTGTGTCGAAATTGGATGAAATTTGGCAGTTTGATCTGAAACAAAAATCGCGCCGGGGGCAATTTCGTCATTTTTCTCGACTGTGTCGGAATGGATTCAAAATTTGACAATTTGATCGGAAACAAAAATCGCACGGGGGGCAATTTCGTCATTTTTCTCGACTGTGTCGGAATTGGCTGAAATTTGGCAGTTTGATGGGAAACAAAAATCGCGCCGGGGGCAATTTCGTCATTTTTCTCGACTGCGTCGGAATGGGCTCAAAATTTGACGGTTTGATCGGAAACAAAAATCTTGCCGGGGGTAATTTCGTCATTTTTCTCGATTGTGTCGAAATTTGCTGAAATTTGGCAGTTTGATCGGAAAAAAAAATCGCGCCGGCGGCAATTTCGTCATTTTTCTCGACTGTGTTGGAATTGTCTGAAATTTGGCAGTCTGATCTGAAACAAAAATCGCGCCGGCGACAATTTCGTAATTTTTCACGACTGTGTCGGAACGTGTCCAAATTTGACAGTTTGATCGTAAACAAAAATCGTGCCGGGGGTAATTTCGTCATTTTTCTCGACTGTGTCGGAATTGGCTGAAATTTGGCAGTTTGATCGGAAATAAAAATCGCGTCGGCAGCAATTTCGTCATTTTTCTCGACTGTGTCGGAATGGGCTCAAATTGGACAGTTTGATCGGGAACAAAAATCGCGCCGGGAGCAATTTCGTTATTTTGCTCGACTGTGTCGGAAATGGCTGAAATTTGGCAGTTTGATCGGAAATAAAAATCGCGTCGGCAGCAATTTCGTCATTTTTCTCGACTGTGTCGGAATGGGCTCAAATTTGACAGGTTGATCGGGAACAAAAATCGCGCCGGGTGTAATTTCGTTATTTTTCGCGACTGTGTCGGAATTGGCTTAAATTTAACTGGTTGATCGGAAACAAAAATCATGCCAGGGGCAATTTCGTCATTTTTCTCGACTGTGTCGGAATTGGCTGAAATTTGGCAGTTTGATCGGAAGTAAAAATCGCGCCGGCGGCAATTTCTTCATTTTTCACGACTGTGTCGGAATGGGCTCAAATTTGACAGGTTGATCGGGAACAAAAATCGCGCCGGGGGCAATTTCGTCATTTTTCTCGACTGTGTCGGAATTGGCTGAAATTTGGCAGTTTGATCTGAAATAAAAATCGCACCGGGGGCTATTTCGTCATTTTTCTCGATTGTGTCGGAATGGGCTCAAATTTGACTGGTTGATCGGGAACAAAAATCGCGCCAGGTGTAATTTCGTCATTTCTCGCGACTGTGTCTGAATTGGCTAAAATTTGACTGGTTGATCGGAAACAAAAACCGCGCCGGGGGAAATTTCATCATTTTTCTCAACTGTGTCGGAATTGGCTGAGATTTGGCAGTTTGATCTGAAACAAAAATCGCGCCGGCGGCAATTTCGTCATTTTTCTCGACTGTGTCGGAATGGGATCAAATTTGACAGTTCGATCGGAAACAAAAATCGTACCGGGGGCAATTTCGTCATTTTTTTCGACTGTATCGGAATCTGCTGAAATTTGGCTGTTTGATCGGAAATAAAAATCGCGCCGGCGGAAATTTCGTCATTTTTCCAGACTGTGTCGGAATGGGCTCAAATTTGGCAGTTTGATCTAAAATAAAAATCGCGCCGGGGGCAATTCCGTCATTTTTCCCGACTGTGTCGAAATGGGCTCAAATTTGACGGGTTGATCGGGAACAAAAATCGGGCCGGGTGTAATTTCGTCATTTTTCGCGACTGTGTCGGAATGGGCTCAAATTTGACAGTTTGATCGGAAACAAAAATCGCGCCGGGGGCAATTTCGTCATTTTTCTCGACTGGGTCGGAATTTGCTGAAATTTGACAGTTTGATCGGAAACAAAAATCGCGCCGGGGGCAATTTCGTCATTTTTCTCGACTGTGTCGGAATGGGCACAAATTTGACAAGTTGATCGGGAACAAAAATCGCGCCGGGGGTAATTTCGTCATTTTTCTCGACTGTGTCGGAATTGGCTGAAATTTGGCAGTTTGATCTGAAATAAAAATCGCGCTGGGGGCAATTTCGTCATTTTTCTCGATTGTGTCGGAATGGGCTCAAATTTGACAGGTTGATCGGGAATAAAAACCGCGCCGGGTGTAATTTCGTCATTTTTCGCGACTGTGTCGGAATTGGCTAAAATTTGACTGGTTGATTGGAAACAAAAACCGCGTCGGGGGCAATTTCGTCATTTTTCTCGACTGTGCCGGAATTGGCTGAAATTTGGCCGTTTGATCGGAAATAAAAATCACGCCGGCTGCAATTTTGTCAATTTTCTCGACTGTGTCGGAATGGGCTCAAATTTGACAGGTTGATCTGGAACAATAATAGCGCCGGGTGTAATTTCGTCATTTTTCTAGACTGCGTCGGATTTGGTTAAATTTGACTGGTTGATCGGAAACAAAAATCGTGCCGACGGCAATTTCGTCATTTTTCTCGACTGTGTCGGAATTGGCGGAAATTTTTCAATTTGATATGGGCTCAAATTTGACAGGTTGATCGGGAATAAAAATCGCGCCGGGTGTAATTTCGTCATTTTTCGCGACTGTGTCGGAATGGGCTCAAATTTGACAGTTTGATCGGAAACAAAAATCGCGCCGGGGGCAATTTCGTCATTTTTCTCGACTGGGTCGGAATTTGCTGAAATTTGACAGTTTGATCGGAAACAAAAATCGCGCCGGGGGCAATTTCGTCATTTTTCTCGACTGTGTCGGAATGGGCACAAATTTGACAAGTTGATCGGGAACAAAAATCGCGCCGGGGGTAATTTCGTCATTTTTCTCGACTGTGTCGGAATTGGCTGAAATTTGGCAGTTTGATCTGAAATAAAAATCGCGCTGGGGGCAATTTCGTCATTTTTCTCGATTGTGTCGGAATGGGCTCAAATTTGACAGGTTGATCGGGAATAAAAACCGCGCCGGGTGTAATTTCGTCATTTTTCGCGACTGTGTCGGAATTGGCTAAAATTTGACTGGTTGATTGGAAACAAAAACCGCGTCGGGGGCAATTTCGTCATTTTTCTCGACTGTGCCGGAATTGGCTGAAATTTGGCCGTTTGATCGGAAATAAAAATCACGCCGGCTACAATTTTGTCAATTTTCTCGACTGTGTCGGAATGGCTCAAATTTGACAGGTTGATCTGGAACAATAATAGCGCCGGGTGTAATTTCGTCATTTTTCTAGACTGCGTCGGATTTGGTTAAATTTGACTGGTTGATCGGAAACAAAAATCGTGCCGACGGCAATTTCGTCATTTTTCTCGACTGTGTCGGAATTGGCGGAAATTTTTCAATTTGATCGTAAATAAAAATCGCGCCGGCTGCAATTTCGTCATTTTTCTCGACTGTGTCGGAATGGGCTCAAATTTGACAGGTAGGTCGAGAACAAAAATCGCGCCGGGTGTAATTTCGTCATTTTTCGCGACTGTGTCGGAATTGGCTAAAATTTGACTGGTTGATCAGAAATAAAAATCACGCCGGCGACAATTTCGTCATTTTTCTTGACTGTGTCGGAATTGTCGGAATGGGCTCAAATTTGACAATTTTATCGGGAACAAAAATCGCGCCGGATGTAATTTCGTCATTTTTCGCGACTGTGTCGGAATTGGCCGAAATTTTGCAGTTTGATCTAAAATAAAAATCGCAGGGGGCAATTTCGTCATTTTTCTCTACTGTGTCGGAATGGGCTCAAATTCGACAGGTTGATCGGGAACAAAAACCGCGCCGGGTGTAATTTCGTCATTTTTCGCGACTGTGTCGGAATTGGCCGAAATTTAACAGTTTGATCTAAAATAAAAATCGCAAGGGGCAATTTCGTCATTTTTCTCTACTGTGTCGGAATGGGCTCAAATTCGACAGGTTGATCGGGAACAAAAACCGCGCCGGGTGTAATTTCGTCATTTTTCGCGACTGTGTCGGAATTGGCCGAAATTTAACAGTTTGATCTAAAATAAAAATCGCAAGGGGCAATTTCGTCATTTTTCTCTACTGTGTCGGAATGGGCTCAAATTCGACAGGTTGATCGGGAACAAAAACCGCGCCGGGTGTAATTTCGTCATTTTTCGCGACTGTGTCGGAATTGGCTAAAATTTGACTGGTTGATCAGAAATAAAAATCGCGCCGGCGACAATTTCGTCATTTTTCTTGACTGTGTCGGAATTGTCGGAATGGGCTCAAATTTGACAATTTTATCGGGAACAAAAATCGCGCCGGATGTAATTTCGTCATTTTTCGCGACTGTGTCGGAATTGGCCGAAATTTAGCAGTTTGATCTAAAATAAAAATCGCAAGGGGCAATTTCGTCATTTTTCTCTACTGTGTCGGAATGGGCTCAAATTCGACAGGTTGATCGGGAACAAAAACCGCGCCGGGTGTAATTTCGTCATTTTTCGCGACTGTGTCGGAATGGGCTCAAATTTGACAGTTTGACCGGAAATAAAAATCGCGCCGGGGGCAATTTCGTAATTTTTCTCGACTGTGTCGAAATTGGCTGAAATTTGGCAGTTTGATGGGAAATAAAAATCGCGCCGGCGGTAATTTCGTCATTTTTCTCGACTGTGTCGGAATGGGCTCAAATTTGACAGGTTGATCGGGAACAAAAATCGCGACGGTGGCAATTTCGTCACTTTTCTCGACTGTGTCGAAATTGGCTGAAATTTGGGAGTTTGATCTGAAATAAAAATCGCGCCGACGGTAATTTCGTCATTTTTCTCGACTGTGCCGGAATGGGCTCAAATTTGACAGA
>NW_019266798.1:0-6706 GCF_002742605.1 Olea europaea var. sylvestris
AAAACGGACACCGTGTGCAAAAGTTATGCTCAATTCTTCGTACGCCGACAATCCAAGCGTTCCAAATATGCAAGTGCTCATTCCAACGAAAAATGGCCAAAATCCCTCATACGTCACGACGTAGTGGTGAGTTCAATCCAAAACGGTCGCTCCATTTCCAAAAAGTACTTATGGTCCCAAAACAGAGACCGTGTGCAAAAGTTACGCTCAATTCTTCGTCCGTCGACTCTCCCAGCGTTCTAAATATGCAAGTGCTCATTCCATTGAAAAATGGTCAAAATCACTCGTACGTCATGACGAAGTTGTGAGTTCAATCCAAAACGGTCGCTACGTTTCAAAAAAGTACTTATGGACCCAAAACGGACACCGTGTGCAAGAGTTACGCTCAATTCTTCGTACGCCGACAATCCAAGCGTTCCAAATATGTAAGTGGTCATTCTTCCAAAAAATGGCCAAAATCCCTCATACGTCACGATGAAGTGGTGAGTTCAATCCAAAACGGTCGCTACATTTCCAAAAAGTACTTATGGACGCAAAACGGACACCGTGTGCAAAAGTTACGCTCATTTCTTCGTCCGTCGACTCTCCAAGCGTTCTAAATATGCTAGTGCTCATTCTTTCAAAAAATCGCCAAAATCCCTAGTACGTCACAATGAAGTGGTGAGTTCAATCCAAAATAGTCGCTGCATTTCCAAGAAGTTCTTATGGGCCCAAGACGGACACCGTGTGCGAAAGTTACGCTCAATTCTTTGTACGCTGTCAATCCAAGCGTTCCATTTATACAAGTGCTCATTCTTTCGAAAAATGGCTGAAATCCCTCATACGTCACGATGAAGTGGTGAGTTCAATCCAAAACGGTCGCTACATTTCCAAAAAGTACTTATGGACGCAAAACGGACACCGTGTGCAAAAGTTACGCTCAATTCTTCGTCTGCCGACTCTCCAAGCGTTCTAGAAATGCAAGTGCTCCTTCTTTCAAAAAATCGCCAAAATCCCTCGTACGTCGCGATGAAGTGGTGAGTTCAATCCAAAACGGTCGCTACATTTCCAAAAAGTACTTATGGACGCAAAACGGACACCGTGTGCAAAAGTTACGCTCAATTCTTCGTCTGCCGACTCTCCAAGCGTTCTAGAAATGCAAGTGCTCCTTCTTTCAAAAAATCGCCAAAATCCCTCGTACGTCGCGATGAAGTGGTGAGTTCAATCCAAAACGGTCGCTACATTTCCAAAAAGTACTTATGGACGCAAAACGGACACCGTGTGCAAAAGTTACGCTCAATTCTTCGTCTGCCGACTCTCCAAGCGTTCTAAATATGCAAGTGCTCATTCTTTCGAAAAATGGCCGAAATCCCTCTTACGTCAAGATGAAGTGGTGAGTATAATCCAAAACGGTCGCTACATTTTCAAAAAGTTCTTGTGGGCCCAAAACAGACACCGTTTGCAAAAGTTACGCTCAATTCTTCGTCTGCCGACTCTCCAAGCGTTCTAAAAATGCAAGTGCTCCTTCTTTCAAAAAATCACCAAAATCCCTCGTACGTCGCGATGAAGTGGTGAGTTCAATCCAAAACGGTTGCTACATTTCCAAAAAGTACTTATGGACGCAAAACGGACACCGTGTGCAAAAGTTACGCTCAATTCTTCGTCTGCCGACTCTCCAAGCGTTCTAAATATGCAAGTGCTCATTCTTTTGAAAAATTGCCAAAATCACTCGTACGTCACGACGAAGTTGTGAGTTCAATCTAAAATGGTCGATACGTTTCCAAAAAGTACTTATGGGCCCAAAACGGACACCGTGTGCAAAAGTAACGCTCAATTCTTTGTACGCTGTCAATCCAAGCATTCCATAAATGCAAGTGCTCATTCTTTCGAAAAATGGCCGAAATCCCTCATACGTCACGACGAAGTGGTGAGTTCAATCCAAAATGGTCGCTACATTTCCAAAAAGTACATATGGACGCAAAACGGACACCGTGTGCAAAAGTTGCGCTCAATTCTTTGTCCGCCGACTCTCCGAGCGTTCCAAATATGCAAGTGCTCATTCTTTCGAAAAATCGCCAAAATCCCTCGTACGTCACGACGAAGTGGTGCGTTCAATCCAAAACGGTCGCTACATTTCCGTAAAGCTCTTGTGGGCCAAAAACGGACAACGTGTGGAAAAGTTACGCTCAATTCTTCGTCCGTCGACTCTCCAAGCGTTCTAAATATGCAAGGGCTCATTCCATCGAAAAATGGTCAAAATCACTCGTACGTCACGACGAAGTGGTGAGTTCAATCCAAAACGGTCGCTACGTTTCCAAAAAGTACTTATGGGCCCAAAGCGGACACCGTGTGCAAAAGTTACGCTCAATTCTTCGTCCGCCGACTCTCCAAGCGTTATAAATATGCAAGTGCTAATTCTTTCAAAAAATCGCCAAAATCCCTCATACGTCACGACGAAGTGGTGAGTTCAATCCAAAACGGTCGCTTTATTTCGAAAAAGTACTTATGGACGCAAAACGGACACCGTGTGCAAAAGTTACGCTCAATTCTTCGTCTGCCGACTCTCCAAGCGTTCTAAATATGCAAGTGCTCATTCTTTCGAAAAATTTCCAAAATCCCTCGTACGTCACGACGAAGTGGTGAGTTCAATCCAAAACGGTCGCTACATTTCCAAAAAGTTCTTATGGGCCCAAAACGGACACCGTGTGCAAAAGTTACGCTCAATTCTTCGTCCGTCGACTCTCAAGCGTTCTAAATATGCAAGTGCTCATTCCATCGAAAAATGGTCAAAATCACTCGTACGTCACGATGAACTGGTGAGTTCTATCCAAAATGGTCGCTACGTTTCAAAAAAGTACTTATGGGCCCAAAACGGACACCATGAGCAAAAGTTTCGCTCAATTCTTCTTACGCCGACAATCCAAGCATTCCAAATATGCAAGTGGCCATTCTTTTGAAAAATGGCCGAAATCCCTCATACGTGACGACGAAGTGGTGAGTTCAATCCAAAGCAGTCGCTACATTTCCAAAAAGTACTTATGGACGCAAAACGGACACCGTGTGCAAAAGTTACTCTCAATTCTTCGTCCACCGACTCTCCAAGCGTTCTAAATATGCAGGTGCTCATTCGTTCGAAAAATCGCCAAAATCCCTCGTACGTCACGACGAAGTGCTGAGTTCAATCCAAAACGGTCGCTACATTTCCAAAAAGTTCTTATGGGCCAAAAATGGACATCGTGTGCAAAAGTTATGCTCAATTCTTTGTACGCTGTCAATCCAAGCGTTCCATATATGCAAGTGCTCATTCTTTCGAAAAATGGCCGAAATCCCTCATACGTAGCGACGAAGTGGTGAGTTCAATCCAAAACGGTCGCTACATTTCCAAAAAGTACTTATGGGCCAAAAACGGACACCGTGTGCAAACGTTACGCTCAATTCTTCGTCCGCCGACTCTCCAAGCATTCTAAATATATAAGCGCTCATTCATTTAAAAATAGCCAAAATCCCTCATACGTCACGACGAAGTTGTGAGTTCAATCCAAAACGATCGCTACATTTCCAAAACTTACTTATGGGTCCAAAACGGATACCGTGTGCAAAAGTTATGCTCAATTCTTCGTACGCCGACAATCCAAGCGTTCCAAATATGCAAGTGCTCATTCTTTCGAAAAATGGCCGAAATCCCTCTTACGTCAAGATGAAGTGGTGAGTATAATCCAAAACGGTCGCTACATTTCCAAAAAGTACTTATGGGCCCAAAACGGAAACCGTGTGCAAAAGTTACACTCAATTCTTCGTTCGCCGACTCTCCAAGCGTCCTAAATATGCAAGTACTCATTCTTTCGAAAAATGGCCAAAATTCCTCGTACGTCACGACTAAGTGGTAAGTTCAAACCAAAACGGTCGCTGCATTTCCAAGAAGTACTTATGTGCCCGAAACGGACACCGTGTTCAAAAGTTACGCTCAATTCTTCGTCCGTCGACTGTCCAAGCGTTCTAAATATGCAAGGGCTCATTCTTTTGAAAAATGGCCAAAATCCCTCGTACGTCACGACGAAGTGGTGATTTCGATCCAAAACGGTCGCTACATTTCGAAAAAGTACTTATGGGCCCAAAACGGACACCGTGTTCAAAAGTTACCTTCAATTCTTCGTCCGTCGACTCTCTAAGCGTTCTAAATATGCAAGTGCTCATTCTTTCGAAGAATGGCCAAAATCCCACGTACGCCAAGATGAAGATGTGAGTTCAAACCAAAACGGTCGCTACATTTCCAAAAAGTACTTATGGGCCCAAAACGGACACCGCGTGCAAAAGTTATGCTCAATTCTTCGTACGCCGACTCTCAAACCGTTACAAATATGCAAGTGCTCATTTTTTCAAAAAAAGGCCAAAATGCATCGTACGTCACAATGAAGTGGTGAGTTCAATCTAAAACGGTCGCTACAATTCCAAAAAGAACTTATGGGCCCAAAACGGACACCGTGTGCAAAAGTTACGCTGAATTCTTCGTCCGTCGACTCTCCAAGCGTTCTAAATAGCAAGTACTCCATCTTTTGAAAAATGGACAAAATCCCTTGTACGTCACGATGAAGTGGTGAGTTCAATCCAAAACGGTCGCTACAATTCCAAAAAGTACTTATGGGCTCAAAACGGACACCGTGTGCAAAAGTTACGCTCAATTCTTCGTCCGCCGACTCTCCAAGCGTTCGAAATATGCAAGTGCTCATTCTTTCGAAAAATGGCCCAAATCCTTCTTACGTCACGACGAAGTGGTGAGTTCAGTCCAAAACGGTCGCTACATTTCCAAAAAGTACTTATGGGCCCAAAATGGACACTGTGTGCAAAAGTTACGCTCAATTCTTCGTTCGCCGACTCTCCAAACGTTCTAAATATGCAAGTGCTCATTCTTTCGAAAAATGGCCCAAATCCTTCTTACGTCACGACGAAGTGGTGAGTTCAGTCCAAAACGGTCGCTACATTTCCAAAAAGTACTTATGGGCCCAAAATGGACACTGTGTGCAAAAGTTACGCTCAATTCTTCGTTCGCCGACTCTCCAAACGTTCTAAATATGCAAGTGCTCATTCTTTCGAAAGATGGCCCAAATCCCTCATACGTCACGACGAAGAGGTGAGTTCAATCCAAAACGATCGCTACCTTTCCAAAAAGTACTTATGGGCCCAAAACGAACACCGT
This sequence comes from Olea europaea var. sylvestris, assembly GCF_002742605.1. NCBI lineage: Eukaryota > Viridiplantae > Streptophyta > Magnoliopsida > Lamiales > Oleaceae > Olea > Olea europaea. The sequence continues at coordinate 5,174 of NW_019266798.1, forward strand.
TTACAAAAGTTACGCTGAATTCTTCGTCAGTCGACTCTCCAAGCATTCTAAATATGCAAGTGCTCATTCTTTATAAAAATGGCCAAAATCCCACGTACGTCATGACGAAGTTGTGAGTTCAAACCAAAATGGTCCCCACATTTCCAAAAAGTACTTAAGGGCCCAAAACGGACAACGTGTGCAAAAGTTATGCTCAAATTCTTTGCCGCCGACTCTCCAAGCATTTGAAATATGCAAGTGCTCATTCTTTCGAAAAATGGCTAAAATCCCTCGTACGTCACGACGAAGTGGGGAGTTCAAACCAAAACGGTCGCTGCATTTCCAAAAAGTACTTAGGGGCCCGAAATGGACACCGTGTTCAAAAGTTACGCTCAATTCTTCGTCCATCGACTCTCCAAGCATTCTAAATATGCAAGGACTTATTCGTTCAAAAAATGGCCAAAATCCCCCATACGTCACGACGAAGATGTATGTTCAAACCAAAACGGTCGCTACATTTCCAAAAAGTACTTATGGGCCCAAAACGGACACTGTGTGCAAAAGTTACGCTGAATTCTTCGACCCCGACTCTCCAAGCGTTCTAAATATGCAAGTGATCATTCTTCTGAAAAATGGCCAAAATCCCTCGTACGTCACGACGAAGTGGTGATTTTAATCCAAAACGGTTACTACATTTCCAAAAAGTACTTATGGGCCCAAAACGGACACTGTGTGCAAAAGTTACGCTGAATTCTTCGCCCCCGACTCTCCAAGCGTTCTAAATATGCAAGTGATCATTCTTCTGAAAAATGGCCAAAATCCCTCGTACGTCACGACGAAGTGGTGATTTTAATCCAAAACGGTTACTACATTTCCAAAAAGTACTTATGGGCCCAAAACGGACACCGTGTGCAAAAGTTACGCTCAATTCTTCGTACGCCGACTCTAAAACCGTTACAAATATGCAGGTGCTCATTCTTTTGAAAAATGACCGAAATCCCTCATACGTCACAACGAAGTGGTGAGTTCAATCCAAAATGGTCGCTGTATTTCCAAAAAGTACTTATGGGCCCAAAATGGACGCCGTATGCAAAAGTTTCGCTGAATTCTTCGTCCGTCGACCCTCCAAGCGTTCTAAATATGCAAGTGTTCATTCTTTCGAAAAATGGCCAAAATCCATCGTACGTCACGATGAAGTTGTGAGTTCAAACCAAAACGGTCACTACATTTTCAAAATGTACTTATGGGACCAAAATGGACACTGTGTGCAAAAGTTACGCTCAATTCTTCGTCCGTCGACTTTCCAAGCGTTCCAAATATGCAAGTGCTTAGTCTTTCGAAAAATGGCCAAAATCCCTCGTACGTCATGATGAAGTGGTGAGTTCAATCCCAAATGGTCGCTATATTTACAAAAAATACTTATGGGCCCAAAACGGACACCGTGTACAAAAGTTACGCTCAATTCTTCGTTCGTCGACTCTCCAAGCGTTCTAAATAAACAAGTGCTCATTCTTTCGAAAAATGGCCAAAATCCCTCGTACGTCACGATGAAGT
>NW_019266799.1:0-792 GCF_002742605.1 Olea europaea var. sylvestris
GTCGAGCCAATGAAAAGTGGTTTTCGATTTCATGATAATATCGGGTATGTACGTCTTTGCGAAATTGCTAATCTAATTCGATTAAAATCGGTCCAATGAAAAGTGGTTTTTGATTTCTTGATAACATCGGGTTTGTTCATTTTTGGCGAATTTCAAGTCTAATTCGATTGGAATCGAGTCAATGAAAAGAGGTTTTTGATTTCATGATGACTTCGAGTTTGATCGTTTTCGATGAATTGCTAGTATAATTCGATTGGAATCGAGCCAATGAAAAGTGGTTTTTGATTTCATGATAACTTCGTGTTTGTTCGTTTACGGCGAATTGCTAGTCTAATTTGATTGGAATCGAGCCAATGAAAAGTGATTTTTGATTTCATGATAACTTCGGGTTTGTTCGTTTACGACGAATTGCTAATCTTATTCTATTAGAATTGAGCCAACGAAAAAGTGGCTTTCGATTTCATGATAACTTCGGGTTTGATCGTTTTCGAAAAATTGCTTGTCAAATTCAGTTGGAATCGAGCCAATGAAAAGTGATTTTTTCGATTTCATGATAACTTCGGGTTTGATCATTTTCGGCTTATTGCTGGTCCAATTCACTAGGAATCGAGCCAATGAAAAGTGGATTTTGATTTCATGATAATTTCGGGCTTGTTCATTTTTGGCGAATTGCTAGTCTAATTCGATTGGAATCGAGCCAATGAAAAGAGGTTTTTGATTTCATGATGACTTCGGGTTTGATCATTTTCGGTGAATTGCCAGTCTAATTCGATTGGAATCGAGCCAATGAAA
>NW_019266799.1:925-6705 GCF_002742605.1 Olea europaea var. sylvestris
GATGTCATGATAACTTTGGATTTGTTCATTTTTGGCGAATTGCTAGTCTAATTCGATTTGAATCGAGCCAATGAAAAGTGGTTTTTGATTTCATGATACTTCGGGTTTTTTCATTTTTGGCGAATAGCAAGTCTAATTCGATTGGAATCGAGCCAATGAAAAGAGGTTTTTGATTTCATGATAACTTCGGGCTTGATTGTTTTCGAAAAATTGCTTGTCAAATTCAGTTGGAATCGAGCCAATGAAAAGTGGTTTTTGATTTCATGAAAACTTCGGGTTTGATCGTTTTCGGCTTATTGCTAGTCCAATTCGATAGGAATCGAGCCAATGAAAAGTGGTTTTTGATTTCATGATAACTTCGGGTCTGATCGTTTTCAGTTTATTGCTAGTCCAATTTGATAGGAATCGAGCCAATGAAAAGTGGTTTTTGCTTTCATGATAACTTCGAATTTGTTCATTTTTGGCGAATTGCTTGTCTAATTCGATTGGAATCGAGCCAATGAAAAGTGGTTTTTGATTTCATGATACTTCAGGTTTGTTCGTTTTTTGGGAATATCAAGTCTAATTCGATTGGAATCGAGCCAATGAAAAGAGGTTTTTGATTTCATGATGACATCGGGTTTGATCGTTTTCGGTGAATTGCTAGTCTAATTCGACTGGAATCGAGCCAATGAAAAGTGGTTTTTGATTTCATGATAACTTCGGGTTTGTTCGTTTACGGTGAATTGCTAGTCTAATTTGATTGGAATCGAGCCAATGAAAAGTGATTTTTGATTTCATGATAACTTCGGGTTTGTTCGTTTACGGTGAATTGCTAGTCTAATTTGATTGGAATCGAGCCAATGAAAAGTGATTTTTGATTTCATGATAACTTCGGGTTTGTTCGTTTACGCCGAATTGCTAGTCTTATTCTATTAGAATTGAGCCAATGAAAAGTGGATTTCGATTTCATGATAACTTCGAGTATGATCGTTTTCGAAAAATTGCTTGTCAAATTCAGTTGGAATCGAGCCAATGAAAAGTGGTTTTCGATTTCATGATAACTTCGGGTTTGATCGTTTTCGGTTTATTGCTAGTCCAATTCGATTGGAATCGAGCCAATGAAAAGAGGTTTTTGATTTCGTGATGACTTCGGGTTTGATCGTTTTCGGTGAATTGCTAGTCTAATTAGATTGGAATCGAGCCAATGAAAAGTGGTTTTTGATTTCATGATAACTTCGGGTTTGTTCGTTTACAGCGAATTGCTAGTCTAATTTGATTGGAATCGAGCGAATGAAAAGTGATTTTTGATTTCATGATAACTTCGGGTTTGTTCGTCTACAACGAATTGCTAGTCTTATTCTATTAGAATTGAGCAAATGAAAAGTGGCTTTCGATTTCATGATAACTTCGGGTATGATCGTTTTCAAAAAATTGCTTGTCAAATTCAGTTGGAATCGAGCCAATGAAAAGTGGTTTTTGATTTCATGATAACTTCGGGTTTGTTCGTTTACAGCGAATTGCTAGTCTAATTTGATTGGAATCGAGCGAATGAAAAGTGATTTTTGATTTCATGATAACTTCGGGTTTGTTCGTCTACAACGAATTGCTAGTCTTATTCTATTAGAATTGAGCAAATGAAAAGTGGCTTTCGATTTCATGATAACTTCGGGTATGATCGTTTTCAAAAAATTGCTTGTCAAATTCAGTTGGAATCGAGCCAATGAAAAGTGGTTTTCGATTTCATGATAACTTCGGATTTGTCCGTTTTTAGCGAATTGCTAGTCTAATTCGATTGGAATCGAGCCAATGAAAAGAGGTTTTTGATTTCATGATGACTTCGGGGTTGTTCGTTTACGACGAATTGCTAGTCTTATTCTATTAGAATTGAGCCAATGAAAAGTGGCTTTCGATTTCATGATAACTTCGGGTATGATCGTTTTCGAAAAATTGCTTGTCAAATTCAGTTGGAATCGAGCCAATGAAAAGTGGTTTTTGATTTCATGATAACTTCGGGTTCGTTCGTTTACAGCGAATTGCTAGTCTAATTTGATTGGAATCGAGCCAATGAAAAGTGATTTTTGATTTCATGATAACTTCGGGGTTGTTCGTTTACGACGAATTGCTAGTCTTATTCTATTAGAATTGAGCCAATGAAAAGTGGCTTTCGATTTCATGATAACTTTTGGGTATGATCGTTTTCGAAAAATTGCTTGTCAAATTCAGTTGGAATCGAGCCAATGAAAAGTGGTTTTCGATTTCATGATAACTTCGGATTTGTCCGTTTTTAGCGAATTGCTAGTCTAATTCGATTGGAATCGAGCCAATGAAAAGTTGTTTTCTATTTCATGATAACTTCGGGTATTATCATTTTCCACAAATTGCTAGTCTAATTCGATTAGTATCGAGCCAATGAAAAGTGGATTTCGATTTCACGATAATATCGGGTATGTACGTCTTTGCGAAATTGCTAATCTAATTCGATTGGAATAGATACAATGAAAATTGATTTTTGATTTCTAGATAACATCGGGTTTGTTCATTTTTGGCGAATTGCAAGTCTAATTCGATTGGAATCGAGCCAATGAAAAGTGGTTTTTGATTTCATGATGACTTCGGGTTTGATCGTTTTCGGTGAATTGCTAGTCTAATTCAATTGGAATCGAGCCAATGAAATGTGGTTTTTGATTTCATGATAACTTCGGGTTTGTTCGTTTACGGCGAATTGCTAGTCTAATTTGATTGGAATCGAGCCAATGAAAAGTGATTTTTGATTTCATGATAACTTCGGGTTTGTTCGTTTACGACGAATTGCTAGTCTTATTCTATTAGAATTTAGCCAATGAAAAGTGGCTTTCGATTTCATGATAAGTTCGGGTTTGATCATTTTCGAAAAATTGCTTGTCAAATTCAGTTGGAATCGAGCCAATGAAAAGTGGTTTTCGATTTCATGATAACTTCGGGTTTGATCGTTTTCGGCCTATTGCTAGTCCAATTCGATAGGAATCGAGCCAATGAAAAGTGGTTTTTGATTTCATGATAACTTCGGGTTTGTCCGTTTTTGACAAATTGCTAGTCTAATTCGATTGGAATCGAGCCAATGAAAAGTTGTTTTCTATTTAATGATAACTTTGGGTATTATCATTTTCCACAAATTGCTAGTCTAATTCGATTAGTGTCGAGCCAATAAAAAGTGGTTTTCGATTTCATGATAATATCGGGTATGTACGTCTTTGCGAAATTGCTAATCTAATTCGATTGAAATCGATCCAATGAAAAGTGGTTTTTGATTTCTTGATAACATCGGGTTTGTTCATTTTTGGCGAATTGCAAGTCTAATTCGATTGGAATCGAGTCAATGAAAAGAGGTTTTTGATTTCATGATGACTTCGAGTTTGATCGTTTTCGGTGAATTGCTAGTCTAATTCGATTGGAATCGAGCCAATGAAAAGTGGTTTTTGATATCATGATAACTTCGTGTTTATTCGTTTACGGCGAATTGCTAGTCTAATTTGATTAGAATCGAGCCAATGAAAAGTGATTTTTGATTTCATGATAACTTCGGGTTTGTTCGTTTACGACAAATTGCTAATCTTATTCTATTAGAATTGAGCCAACAAAAAAGTGGCTTTCGATTTCATGATAACTTCGGGTTTGATCGTTTTCGAAAAATTGCTTGTCAAATTCAGTTGGAATCGAGCCAATGAAAAGTGATTTTTTTGATTTCATGATAACTTCGGGTTTGATCATTTTCGGCTTATTGCTAGTCCAATTCACTAGGAATCGAGCCAATGAAAAGTGGATTTTGATTTCATGATAATTTCGGGCTTGTTCATTTTTGGCGAATTGCTAGTCTAATTCGATTGGAATCGAGTCAATGAAAAGTGGTTTTTGATTTCATGATACTTCGGGTTTGTTCGTTTTTGGAGAATAGGAAGTCTAATTCGATTGGAATCGAGCCAACGAAAAGAGGTTTTTGATTTCATGATAACTTCGGGTTTGATCGTTTTCGGCTTATTGCTAGTCCAATTCGATAGGAATCGAACCAATGAAAAGTGGATTTTGATTTCATGATAACTTCGGATTTGATCATTTTCGGCTTATTGCTAGTCCAATTCGATTGGAATCGAGCCAATGAAAAGGGGTTTTTGATTTCATGATGACTTCGGGTTTGATCGTTTTCGGTGAATTGCTAGTCTAATTCGATTGGAATCGAGACAATGAAAAGTGGTTTTTGATTTCATGATAACTTCGGGTTCGTTCGTTTACAGCGAATTGCTAGTCTAATTTGATTGGAATCGAGCCAATGAAAAGTGATTTTTGATTTCATGATAACTTCGGGGTTGTTCGTTTACGACGAATTGCTAGTCTCATTCTATTAGAATTGAGCCAATGAAAAGCGGCTTTCGATTTCATGATAACTTCGGGTATGATCGTTTTCGAAAAATTGCTTGTCAAATTCAGTTGGAATCGAGCCAATGAAAAGTGGTTTTCGATTTCATGATAACTTCGGGTTTGATCGTTTTCGGCTTGTTGCTAGTCAAATTCGATTGGTATCGAGCCAATGAAAAGAGGTTTTTGATTTCCTGATGACTTCGGGTTTGATCGTTTCGGTGAATTGCTAGTCTAATTCGATTGGAATCGAGACAATGAAAAGTGGTTTTTGATTTCATGATAACTTCGGGTTTGTTCGTTTACGGCGAATTGCTAGTCTAATTCGATTAGTATCGAGCCAATGAAAAGAGGGTTTTGATTTCCTGATGACTTCGGGTTTGATCGTTTCGGTGAATTGCTAGTCTAATTCGATTAGTATCGAGCCAATGAAAAGTGGTTTTCGATTTCATGATAACTTCGGGTATGATCGTTTTCGAAAAATTGCTTGTCAAATTCAGTTGGAATCGAGCCAATGAAAAGTGGTTTTCGATTTCTGATAACTTCGGGTTTGTCCATTTTTGGCGAATTGCTAGTCTAATTCGATTGGAATCGAGCCAATGAAAAGTTGTTTTCTATTTCATGATAACTTCGGGTATTATCATTTTCCACAAATTGCTAGTCTAATTCGATTAGTATCGAGCCAATGAAAAGTGGTTTTGGATTTCACGATAATATCGGGTATGTACGTCTTTGCGAAATTGCTAACCTAATTCGATTGGAATCGATACAATGAAAAGTGATTTTTGATTTCTAGATAACATCGGGTTTGTTCATTTTTGGCGAATTTCAAGTCTAATTCGATTGGAATCGAGCCAATGAAAAGAGGTTTTTGATTTCATGATGACTTCGGGTTTGATCATTTTCGGTGAATTGCCAGTCTAATTCGATTGGAATCGAGCCAATGAAATGTGGTTTTTGATTTCATGATAACTTCGGGTTTGTTCGTTTACGGTGAATTGCTAGTCTAATTTGATTGGAATCGAGCCAATGAAAAGTGATTTTTGATTTCATGATAACTTCGGGTTTGTTCGTTTACGACGAATTGCTTGTCTTATTCTATTAGAATTTAGCCAATGAAAAGTTGCGTTCGATTTCATGATAACTTCGGGTTTGATCATTTTCGAAAAATTGCTTGTCAAATTCAGTTGGAATCGAGCCAATGAAAAGTGGTTTTCGATTTCATGATAACTTCGGGTTTGATCGTTTTCGGCTTATTGCTAGTCCAATTCGATAGGAATCGAGCCAATGAAAAGTGGGTTTAGATTTCATGATGACTTGGGGTTCGTCCGTTTTTGACAAATTGCTAGTCTAATTCGATTGGAATCGAGCCAATGAAAAGTTGTTTTCCATTTCATGATAACTTTGGG
>NW_019266800.1:0-6704 GCF_002742605.1 Olea europaea var. sylvestris
AATGAAAAGTGGTTTTTGATTTCATGATAACTTCGGGCTTGTTCGTTTTTAGCGAATTGCCAGTCAAATTCGATTGGAATCGAATCCATGAAAAGTTGTTTTTGATTTCATGATAACTTTGGGTTTGTTCGTTTTTCGCGAATTGCTAGTCAAATTCGATTGGAATCGATTCAATGAAAAGTGGTTTTTGATTTCATGATAACTTCTGGTTCGTTCATTTTTTGCGAATTGCTAGTCAAATTCAATTGTAATAGAGCCGATGAAAAGTGGATTTTCATTTCATGAAAACTTCGGGCGTGTTCGTTTTTGGCGAATTGCTAGTCTAATTCGATTGGAATCCAGTCAATAAAAAGTGGATTTTGATTTCATGAAAACTTCGGGCTTGTTCGTTTTTGACGATTTGCTAGTCTAATTCGATTGGAATCGAGTCAATAAAAAGTGGTTTTTGATTTCATGATAACTTCGTCTTTGTTCGTTTTTGGCGAGTTGCTAGTCAAATTCGATTGGAATCGAGTCAATGAAAAGTTGTTTTCGATTTCATGAAAACATTGGGTTTGTTCGTTCTGGCGAATTGCTAGTCAAATTCGATTGGAATCGAGTCAATGAAAAGTAGTTTTTGATTTCATGATAACTTCGGGCTTGTTCCTTTTTGGCGAATTGCTAGTCAAATTCGATTGGAATCGAGTCAATGAAAAGTGCTTATTGATTTCATGATAACTTCGGGTTTGTTCGTTTTTGGCGAATTCCTAGTCAAATTCGATTGGAATCGAGTCAGTGAAAATTTGTTTTTGATTTCCTGAAAACTTCGGGCTTGTTCGTGTTTGGGGAATTGTTGGTCTAATTCGATTGGAATCGAGTCAATGAAAAGTGCTTTTTGATTTCATGATAACTTCGGGCTTGTTCGTTTTTGACGAATTGCTAGTCTAATTCTATTGCTAATTCGATTGGAATCGAGTCAGTGAAAAGTGGTTTTTGATTTCAGGGTAACTTTGGGTTTGTTCGTTTTTGGCGAATTGCTAGTCTAATTCTATTGCTAATTCGATTGGAATCGAGTCAGTGAAAAGTGGTTTTTGATTTCAGGGTAACTTTGGGTTTGTTCGTTTTTGGCGAATTGCTAGTCTAATTCTATTGCTAATTCGATTGGAATCGAGTCAGTGAAAAGTGGTTTTTGATTTCAGGGTAACTTTGGGTTTGTTCGTTTTTGGCGAATTGCTAGTCTAATTCTATTGCTAATTCGATTGGAATCGAGTCAGTGAAAAGTGGTTTTTGATTTCAGGGTAACTTTGGGTTTGTTCGTTTTTGGCGAATTGCTAGTCTAATTCTATTGCTAATTCGATTGGAATCGAGTCAGTGAAAAGTGGTTTTTGATTTCAGGGTAACTTTGGGTTTGTTCGTTTTTGGCGAATTGCTAGTCTAATTCTATTGCTAATTCGATTGGAATCGAGTCAGTGAAAAGTGGTTTTTGATTTCAGGGTAACTTTGGGTTTGTTCGTTTTTGGCGAATTGCTAGTCTAATTCTATTGCTAATTCGATTGGAATCGAGTCAGTGAAAAGTGGTTTTTGATTTCAGGGTAACTTTGGGTTTGTTCGTTTTTGGCGAATTGCTAGTCTAATTCTATTGCTAATTCGATTGGAATCGAGTCAGTGAAAAGTGGTTTTTGATTTCAGGGTAACTTTGGGTTTGTTCGTTTTTGGCGAATTGCTAGTCTAATTCTATTGCTAATTCGATTGGAATCGAGTCAGTGAAAAGTGGTTTTTGATTTCAGGGTAACTTTGGGTTTGTTCGTTTTTGGCGAATTGCTAGTCTAATTCTATTGCTAATTCGATTGGAATCGAGTCAGTGAAAAGTGGTTTTTGATTTCAGGGTAACTTTGGGTTTGTTCGTTTTTGGCGAATTGCTAGTCTAATTCTATTGCTAATTCGATTGGAATCGAGTCAGTGAAAAGTGGTTTTTGATTTCAGGGTAACTTTGGGTTTGTTCGTTTTTGGCGAATTGCTAGTCTAATTCTATTGCTAATTCGATTGGAATCGAGTCAGTGAAAAGTGGTTTTTGATTTCAGGGTAACTTTGGGTTTGTTCGTTTTTGGCGAATTGCTAGTCTAATTCTATTGCTAATTCGATTGGAATCGAGTCAGTGAAAAGTGGTTTTTGATTTCAGGGTAACTTTGGGTTTGTTCGTTTTTGGCGAATTGCTAGTCTAATTCTATTGCTAATTCGATTGGAATCGAGTCAGTGAAAAGTGGTTTTTGATTTCAGGGTAACTTTGGGTTTGTTCGTTTTTGGCGAATTGCTAGTCTAATTCTATTGCTAATTCGATTGGAATCGAGTCAGTGAAAAGTGGTTTTTGATTTCAGGGTAACTTTGGGTTTGTTCGTTTTTGGCGAATTGCTAGTCTAATTCTATTGCTAATTCGATTGGAATCGAGTCAGTGAAAAGTGGTTTTTGATTTCAGGGTAACTTTGGGTTTGTTCGTTTTTGGCGAATTGCTAGTCTAATTCTATTGCTAATTCGATTGGAATCGAGTCAGTGAAAAGTGGTTTTTGATTTCAGGGTAACTTTGGGTTTGTTCGTTTTTGGCGAATTGCTAGTCTAATTCTATTGCTAATTCGATTGGAATCGAGTCAGTGAAAAGTGGTTTTTGATTTCAGGGTAACTTTGGGTTTGTTCGTTTTTGGCGAATTGCTAGTCTAATTCTATTGCTAATTCGATTGGAATCGAGTCAGTGAAAAGTGGTTTTTGATTTCAGGGTAACTTTGGGTTTGTTCGTTTTTGGCGAATTGCTAGTCTAATTCTATTGCTAATTCGATTGGAATCGAGTCAGTGAAAAGTGGTTTTTGATTTCAGGGTAACTTTGGGTTTGTTCGTTTTTGGCGAATTGCTAGTCTAATTCTATTGCTAATTCGATTGGAATCGAGTCAGTGAAAAGTGGTTTTTGATTTCAGGGTAACTTTGGGTTTGTTCGTTTTTGGCGAATTGCTAGTCTAATTCTATTGCTAATTCGATTGGAATCGAGTCAGTGAAAAGTGGTTTTTGATTTCAGGGTAACTTTGGGTTTGTTCGTTTTTGGCGAATTGCTAGTCTAATTCTATTGCTAATTCGATTGGAATCGAGTCAGTGAAAAGTGGTTTTTGATTTCAGGGTAACTTTGGGTTTGTTCGTTTTTGGCGAATTGCTAGTCTAATTCTATTGCTAATTCGATTGGAATCGAGTCAGTGAAAAGTGGTTTTTGATTTCAGGGTAACTTTGGGTTTGTTCGTTTTTGGCGAATTGCTAGTCTAATTCTATTGCTAATTCGATTGGAATCGAGTCAGTGAAAAGTGGTTTTTGATTTCAGGGTAACTTTGGGTTTGTTCGTTTTTGGCGAATTGCTAGTCTAATTCTATTGCTAATTCGATTGGAATCGAGTCAGTGAAAAGTGGTTTTTGATTTCAGGGTAACTTTGGGTTTGTTCGTTTTTGGCGAATTGCTAGTCTAATTCTATTGCTAATTCGATTGGAATCGAGTCAGTGAAAAGTGGTTTTTGATTTCAGGGTAACTTTGGGTTTGTTCGTTTTTGGCGAATTGCTAGTCTAATTCTATTGCTAATTCGATTGGAATCGAGTCAGTGAAAAGTGGTTTTTGATTTCAGGGTAACTTTGGGTTTGTTCGTTTTTGGCGAATTGCTAGTCTAATTCTATTGCTAATTCGATTGGAATCGAGTCAGTGAAAAGTGGTTTTTGATTTCAGGGTAACTTTGGGTTTGTTCGTTTTTGGCGAATTGCTAGTCTAATTCTATTGCTAATTCGATTGGAATCGAGTCAGTGAAAAGTGGTTTTTGATTTCAGGGTAACTTTGGGTTTGTTCGTTTTTGGCGAATTGCTAGTCTAATTCTATTGCTAATTCGATTGGAATCGAGTCAGTGAAAAGTGGTTTTTGATTTCAGGGTAACTTTGGGTTTGTTCGTTTTTGGCGAATTGCTAGTCTAATTCTATTGCTAATTCGATTGGAATCGAGTCAGTGAAAAGTGGTTTTTGATTTCAGGGTAACTTTGGGTTTGTTCGTTTTTGGCGAATTGCTAGTCTAATTCTATTGCTAATTCGATTGGAATCGAGTCAGTGAAAAGTGGTTTTTGATTTCAGGGTAACTTTGGGTTTGTTCGTTTTTGGCGAATTGCTAGTCTAATTCTATTGCTAATTCGATTGGAATCGAGTCAGTGAAAAGTGGTTTTTGATTTCAGGGTAACTTTGGGTTTGTTCGTTTTTGGCGAATTGCTAGTCTAATTCTATTGCTAATTCGATTGGAATCGAGTCAGTGAAAAGTGGTTTTTGATTTCAGGGTAACTTTGGGTTTGTTCGTTTTTGGCGAATTGCTAGTCTAATTCTATTGCTAATTCGATTGGAATCGAGTCAGTGAAAAGTGGTTTTTGATTTCAGGGTAACTTTGGGTTTGTTCGTTTTTGGCGAATTGCTAGTCTAATTCTATTGCTAATTCGATTGGAATCGAGTCAGTGAAAAGTGGTTTTTGATTTCAGGGTAACTTTGGGTTTGTTCGTTTTTGGCGAATTGCTAGTCTAATTCTATTGCTAATTCGATTGGAATCGAGTCAGTGAAAAGTGGTTTTTGATTTCAGGGTAACTTTGGGTTTGTTCGTTTTTGGCGAATTGCTAGTCTAATTCTATTGCTAATTCGATTGGAATCGAGTCAGTGAAAAGTGGTTTTTGATTTCAGGGTAACTTTGGGTTTGTTCGTTTTTGGCGAATTGCTAGTCTAATTCTATTGCTAATTCGATTGGAATCGAGTCAGTGAAAAGTGGTTTTTGATTTCAGGGTAACTTTGGGTTTGTTCGTTTTTGGCGAATTGCTAGTCTAATTCTATTGCTAATTCGATTGGAATCGAGTCAGTGAAAAGTGGTTTTTGATTTCAGGGTAACTTTGGGTTTGTTCGTTTTTGGCGAATTGCTAGTCTAATTCTATTGCTAATTCGATTGGAATCGAGTCAGTGAAAAGTGGTTTTTGATTTCAGGGTAACTTTGGGTTTGTTCGTTTTTGGCGAATTGCTAGTCTAATTCTATTGCTAATTCGATTGGAATCGAGTCAGTGAAAAGTGGTTTTTGATTTCAGGGTAACTTTGGGTTTGTTCGTTTTTGGCGAATTGCTAGTCTAATTCTATTGCTAATTCGATTGGAATCGAGTCAGTGAAAAGTGGTTTTTGATTTCAGGGTAACTTTGGGTTTGTTCGTTTTTGGCGAATTGCTAGTCTAATTCTATTGCTAATTCGATTGGAATCGAGTCAGTGAAAAGTGGTTTTTGATTTCAGGGTAACTTTGGGTTTGTTCGTTTTTGGCGAATTGCTAGTCTAATTCTATTGCTAATTCGATTGGAATCGAGTCAGTGAAAAGTGGTTTTTGATTTCAGGGTAACTTTGGGTTTGTTCGTTTTTGGCGAATTGCTAGTCTAATTCTATTGCTAATTCGATTGGAATCGAGTCAGTGAAAAGTGGTTTTTGATTTCAGGGTAACTTTGGGTTTGTTCGTTTTTGGCGAATTGCTAGTCTAATTCTATTGCTAATTCGATTGGAATCGAGTCAGTGAAAAGTGGTTTTTGATTTCAGGGTAACTTTGGGTTTGTTCGTTTTTGGCGAATTGCTAGTCTAATTCTATTGCTAATTCGATTGGAATCGAGTCAGTGAAAAGTGGTTTTTGATTTCAGGGTAACTTTGGGTTTGTTCGTTTTTGGCGAATTGCTAGTCAAATTCGATTGGAATCGAGTTAGGGAAAAGTGGTTTTTGACTTCATGATAACTTTGGGTTTGTTCATTTTTCGCGAATTGCTAGTCAAATTCAATTGGAATGAAGCCAATGAAAAGTGGATTTCGATTTCATGAAAACTTCGGGCTTGTTCGTTTTTTGGCCAATTGCTAGTCTAATTCGATTGGAATCGAGTCAATAAAAAGTGGTATTTGATTTCATGATAACTTCGGGTTTGTTCACTTTTGGCGAATTCCTAGGCAAATTCGATTGGAATCGAGTCAATGAAAAGTGGTTTTTGATTTCATGATAACTTCGGGCTTGTTCCTTTTTGGCGAATTGCTAGTCAAATTCGATTGGAATCGAGTCACTGAAAAGTGTTTATTGATTTCATGATAACTTCGGGTTTGTTCGTTTTTCGCGAATTCCTAGTCAAATTCAATTGGAATCGAGTCAGTGAAAAGTTGTTTTTGATTTCCTGAAAACTTCGGGCTTGTTCGTTTTTGGGGAATTGTTGGTCTAATTCGATTGGAATCCAGTCAATAAAAAGTGGTTTTTGATTTCATGATAACTTCGGGTTTGTTCATTTTTCGCGAATTGCGAGTCAAATTGAATTGTAATAGAGCCAATGAAAAGTGGATTTTTATTTCATGAAAACTTCGGTCTTGTTCATTTTTGGCGAATTGCTAGTCCAAGTCGATTGTAATCGAGTCAGTGTAAAGTGGTTTTTAATTTCATGATAACCTTGGGTTTGTTCATTTTTGGCGAATTGCTAGTTAAATTCGATTGGAATCGTGCCAACAAAAGTGGTTTTTGATTTCAGGGTAACTTTGGGTTTGTTCGTTTTTGGCGAATTGCTAGTCAAATTTGGTTGGAATGGAGCCAATGAAAAGTGGTTTTCGATTTCATGATAACTTTGGGTTTGTTCGTTTTTGGCGAATTGCTAGTCAAATTCGATGGGAATCGAGTCAGTGAAAAGTG
>NW_019266801.1:0-1138 GCF_002742605.1 Olea europaea var. sylvestris
TTCAATCCAAAAGGGTCGCTACATTTCCAAAAATTACTTATGGGCCCAAAACGGACACCGTGTGCAAAAGGTACGCTCAATTCCTCGTACGTCGTCTATTCGAGCGTTCCAAATATAGAAGTGCTCGTTCTTTCCAAAAATGGCCAAAACCCCTCAGACGTCATGAAGAAGTAGTGAGTTCTGTCCAAAAGGGTCGCTACATTTACAAAAAGTACTTATGGGGCAAAACGGACACCGTGTGCAAAAGTTACGCTCAATTTTTCGTACGCCGACAATCCAAGCCTTCTGAACATAAAATTGCTCATTCATTTGAAAAATGTCCGAAATCCCTTATAGGTCACGACGGAGTTGTGAGTTCAATCCACAAGGGTCGCTACATTTCCAAAAAGTACTTATGCGCCCAAAACGGACACCTTGTGCAAAAGTTACGCTCAATACTTCGAACGCCGACAATAGAATCGTTCCAAATATGCAAGTGCTAATTCTTTGAAAAAATGGCTAAAATCCCTCAGACGTCACGACGAAGTGGTGTGTTCAATCCAAAAGGGTCGCTACATTTCCAAAAAGTACTTATGCGCCCAAAACGGACACCTTGTGCAAAAGTTACGCTCAATACTTCGAACGCCGACAATAGAATCGTTCCAAATATGCAAGTGCTAATTCTTTGAAAAAATGGCTAAAATCCCTCAGACGTCACGACGAAGTGGTGTGTTCAATCCAAAAGGGTCGCTACATTTCCAAAAAGTACTTATGGGGCCAAAACGGACACCGTGTGCAAAAGGTACGCTCAATTCTTCATACGCGACTATCCAAGCCTTCCAAGTATAAAAGTGCTAATTCTTTCAGAAAATGGCCAAAATCCATCATACGTCACGATGAAGTGCTGAGTTCAATCCAAAAGGGTCGCCACATTTCTAAAAAGTACTTATGGGCCCCAAACGGACACCTCTTGCAAAAGTTACGCTCAATTCTTCGTACGCCGACTATCTGAGCGTTCCAAATATAGAAGTGCTCGTTCTTTCAAAAAATGGCCGAAATCTATCGTACGTCACGGAGAAGTTGTGAGTTCAATCCAAAAGGGTCACTAAATTTCCAAAAAGTACTTATGGGCCCAAAACGGACACCGTGTGCAAAAGGT
>NW_019266801.1:1200-2433 GCF_002742605.1 Olea europaea var. sylvestris
CGACTATCCGAGCGTTCCAAATATAGAAGTGCTCGTTCTTTCAAAAAATGGCCGAAATCCCTCAGACGTCATGATGAAGTGGTGAGTTCAGTCCAAAAGGGGTGCTACATTTCCAAAAAGTACTTATGGGGCCAAAACGGACACCGTGTGCAAAAGTTACGCTCAATTCTTCGTACGCCGACTATCCAAGCCTTCCGAACATAAAATTGCTCATTCTTTCAAAAAATGACCGAAATCCCTTATAGGTCACGACGAAGTTGTTAGTTCAATCAAAAAGGGTCGCTACATTTCCAAAAAGTACTTATGGGCCCAAAATGGACACCGTGTGCAAAAGGTACGCTCAATTCTTCGTAAGCCGACTATCCAAGCCTTCCGAACATAAAATTGCTCATTCTTTCAAAAAATGACCGAAATCCCTTATAGGTCATGACGAAGTTGTGAGGTCAATCCAAAAGGGACGCTACAATTCCAAAAAGTACTTATGGGCCCAAAATGGACACCGTGTGCAAAAGGTACGCTCAATTCTTCGTAAGCCGACTATCCAAGCCTTCCGAACATAAAATTGCTCATTCTTTCAAAAAATGACCGAAATCCCTTATAGGTCATGACGAAGTTGTGAGGTCAATCCAAAAGGGACGCTACAATTCCAAAAAGTACTTATGGGCCCAAAATGGACACCGTGTGCAAAAGTTACGCTCAATTCTTCGTACGCCGACTATCCGGGCCTTCCGAACATAAAATTGCACATTCTTTCGAAAAATGGCCGAAATCCCATATAGGTAACGACGATGTTGTTTGTTCAATCCAAAAGGGTCGCTACATTTCCAAAAAGTACCTATGGGCCCAAAACGGACACCGTGTGCAAAAGGTACGCTCAGTTCTTCGTACGCCGACTATCCAAGCCTTCAAACATAAAATTCCTCTTTCTTTCAAAAAATGTCCAAAATCCGTCATACGTCATGACGAAGTGGTGAGTTCAATCCAAAAGGGTCGCTACATTTCCAAAAAGTACTTATGGGCTCAAAACGGACACCGTGTGCAAAAGGTACGCTCCATTCTTCGTACTTCGACTATCCGAGCGTTCCAAATATAGAAGTGCTCGTTCTTTCAATAAATGGCCGAAATCCCTCAGACGTCAAAACGAAGTAGTGAGTTCAGTCCAAAAGGGTCGCTACATTTCCAAAAAGTACTTATGGGGCCAAAACGGACACCGTGTGCAAAAGTTACGCTCAA
>NW_019266801.1:2533-6698 GCF_002742605.1 Olea europaea var. sylvestris
TCGATATCCCTCAGACGTCACGACGAAGTAGTGAGTTCAACCCAAAATGGTCGCTACATTTCCAAAAAGTACTTATGGGCCCAAAACGGACACCGTGTGCAAAAGGTACGCTCAATTCTTCGTACGCCGACTATCCAAGCCTTCAAACTTAAAATTACTCTTTCTTTCAAAAAATGGCCGAAATCCGTCATACGTCATGACGAAGTTGTGAGTTCAATCCAAAAGGGTCGCTACATTTCCAAAAAGTACTTATGGGCCCAAAACGGACACCGTGTGCAAACGTTACGCTCAATTCTTCGTACGCCGACTATCCGAGCGTTCCAAATATAGAAGTGCTCATTCTTTCGAAAAATGGCCGAAATACCTCAGACTTCACGACGAATTAGTGAGTTCAGTCCAAAAGGGTCGCTACATTTCCAAAAAGTACTTATGGGGCCAAAACGGACACCTTGTGCAAAAGTTACGCTCAATTCTTCGTACGTCGAATATCCAAGCCTACAAACATAAAATTGCTCTTTCTTTCAGAAAATGGCCGAAATCCGTCATACGTCAAAACGTAGTTGTGAGTTCAATCCAAAAGGGTCGCTACGTTTGCAAAAAGTACTTATGGGCTCAAAACGGACACCGTGTGCAAAAGGTACGCTCAATTCTTCGTACGTCGACTATCCGAGCGTTCCAAATATAGAAGTGCTAGTTCTTTCAAAAAATGGCCGAAATCCCTCAGACGTCATGATAAAGTGGTGAGTTCAGTCCAAAAGGGGCGCTACATTTCCAAAAAGTACTTATGGGGCCAAAACGGACACCGTGTGCAAAAGTTACGCTCAATTCTTCGTACGCCGACTATCCAAGCCTTCCGATCATAAAATTGCACATTCTTTCGAAAAATGACCGAAATCCCATATAGGTCACGACGATGTTGTTTGTTCAATCCAAAAGGGTCGCTACATTTCCAAAAAGTACTTATGGGGCCAAAACGGACACCGTGTGCAAAAGTTACGCTCAATTCTTCGTACGCCGACTATCCAAGCCTTCCGATCATAAAATTGCACATTCTTTCGAAAAATGACCGAAATCCCATATAGGTCACGACGATGTTGTTTGTTCAATCCAAAAGGGTCGCTACATTTCCAAAAAGTACTTATGGGGCCAAAACGGACACCGTGTGCAAAAGTTACGCTCAATTCTTCGTACGGCGACTATCCGAGCGTTCCAAATACAGAAGTGCTCGTTGTTTCGAAAAATGGCCGGAATCCCTCAGACATCACGACGAATTAGTGAGTTCAGTCCAAAAGGGTCGCTACATTTCCAAAAAGTACTTATGGGGCCAAAACGGACACCATGTGCAAAAGGTACGCTCAATTCTTCGTACGCCGACTATCCAAGCCTTCCGA
Source organism: Olea europaea var. sylvestris (assembly GCF_002742605.1). Lineage (NCBI taxonomy): Eukaryota > Viridiplantae > Streptophyta > Magnoliopsida > Lamiales > Oleaceae > Olea > Olea europaea. The sequence goes on from NW_019266801.1 coordinate 3,925, forward strand.
TCATAAAATTGCACATTCTTTCGAAAAATGGCCGAAATCCCATATAGGTCACGACGATGTTGTTTGTTCAATCCAAAAGGGTCGCTACATTTCCAAAAAGTACGTATGGGTCCAAAACGGACACCGTGCGCAAAAGGTACGCTCAATTCTTCGTCCACCGACTATCCAAGCCTTCCGATCATAAAATTGCACATTCTTTCGAAAAATGGCCGAAATCCGTCATACGTCACGATGAAGTTGTGAGTTCAATCCGAAAAGGTTGCTACATTTCCGAAAAGTTCTTATGGGCCCAAAACGGACACCGTATGCAAAAGGTACGCTCAATTCTTCGTCCACCGACTATCCAAGCCTTCCGATCATAAAATTGCACATTCTTTCGAAAAATGGCCGAAATCCGTCATACGTCACGATGAAGTTGTGAGTTCAATCCGAAAAGGTTGCTACATTTCCGAAAAGTTCTTATGGGCCCAAAACGGACACCGTATGCAAAAGGTACGCTCAATTCTTCGTCCACCGACTATCCAAGCCTTCCGATCATAAAATTGCACATTCTTTCGAAAAATGGCCGAAATCCGTCATACGTCACGATGAAGTTGTGAGTTCAATCCGAAAAGGTTGCTACATTTCCGAAAAGTTCTTATGGGCCCAAAACGGACACCGTATGCAAAAGGTACGCTCAATTCTTCGTCCACCGACTATCCAAGCCTTCCGATCATAAAATTGCACATTCTTTCGAAAAATGGCCGAAATCCGTCATACGTCACGATGAAGTTGTGAGTTCAATCCGAAAAGGTTGCTACATTTCCGAAAAGTTCTTATGGGCCCAAAACGGACACCGTATGCAAAAGGTACGCTCAATTCTTCGTCCACCGACTATCCAAGCCTTCCGATCATAAAATTGCACATTCTTTCGAAAAATGGCCGAAATCCGTCATACGTCACGATGAAGTTGTGAGTTCAATCCGAAAAGGTTGCTACATTTCCGAAAAGTTCTTATGGGCCCAAAACGGACACCGTATGCAAAAGGTACGCTCAATTCTTCGTCCACCGACTATCCAAGCCTTCCGATCATAAAATTGCACATTCTTTCGAAAAATGGCCGAAATCCGTCATACGTCACGATGAAGTTGTGAGTTCAATCCGAAAAGGTTGCTACATTTCCGAAAAGTTCTTATGGGCCCAAAACGGACACCGTATGCAAAAGGTACGCTCAATTCTTCGTCCACCGACTATCCAAGCCTTCCGATCATAAAATTGCACATTCTTTCGAAAAATGGCCGAAATCCGTCATACGTCACGATGAAGTTGTGAGTTCAATCCGAAAAGGTTGCTACATTTCCGAAAAGTTCTTATGGGCCCAAAACGGACACCGTATGCAAAAGGTACGCTCAATTCTTCGTCCACCGACTATCCAAGCCTTCCGATCATAAAATTGCACATTCTTTCGAAAAATGGCCGAAATCCGTCATACGTCACGATGAAGTTGTGAGTTCAATCCGAAAAGGTTGCTACATTTCCGAAAAGTTCTTATGGGCCCAAAACGGACACCGTATGCAAAAGGTACGCTCAATTCTTCGTCCACCGACTATCCAAGCCTTCCGATCATAAAATTGCACATTCTTTCGAAAAATGGCCGAAATCCGTCATACGTCACGATGAAGTTGTGAGTTCAATCCGAAAAGGTTGCTACATTTCCGAAAAGTTCTTATGGGCCCAAAACGGACACCGTATGCAAAAGGTACGCTCAATTCTTCGTCCACCGACTATCCAAGCCTTCCGATCATAAAATTGCACATTCTTTCGAAAAATGGCCGAAATCCGTCATACGTCACGATGAAGTTGTGAGTTCAATCCGAAAAGGTTGCTACATTTCCGAAAAGTTCTTATGGGCCCAAAACGGACACCGTGCAGACGTCACGACGAAGTAGTGAGTTCAGTCCAAAAGGGTCGCTACATTTCCAAAAAGTACTTATGGGCCCAAAACGGACACCGTGTGCAAAAGGTACGCTCAATTCTTCGTACGACGACTATCCTAGCGTTCCAAATATAGAAGTGCTCGTTCTTTCGAAAAATGGCCGGAATCCCTCGGACGTCACGACGAATTAGTGAGTTCAGTCCAAAAGGGTTGCTACATTTCCAAAAAGTACTTATGGGGCCAAAACGGACACCGCGTGCAAAAGTTACGCTCAATTCTTCGTACGCCGACTATCCAAGCCTTCCAAACATAAACCTGCTCACTCTTTCCAAAAAATGGCCAAAATCCCTCATACGTCACGATGAAGTTGTGAGTTCAATCCAAAAGGGTCGCTACATTTCCAAAAAGTGCTTATGGGCCCAAAACGGACTCCGTGTGCAAAAGTTACGCTCAAATCTTCGTACGCCGACTATCCAAGCCTTCCAAACATAAACCTGCTCACTCTTTCCAAAAAATGGCCAAAATCCCTCATACGTCACGATGAAGTTGTGAGTTCAATCCAAAAGGGTCGCTACATTTCCAAAAAGTACTTATGGGCCCAAAACGGACACCGTGTGCAAAAGGTACGCTCAATTCTTCGTACGTCGACTATCCAAGCGTTCCAAATATAGAAGTGCTCGTTCTTTCAAAAAATGGCCGAAATCCCTCAGACGTCACGATGAATTAGTGAGTTCAGTCCAAAAGGGTCGCTGCATTTCCAAAAAGTGCTTATGGGACCAAAACGGACACTGTGTGCAAAAGTTACGCTCAATACTTCGTGCGCCGACTATCCAAGCCTACAAACATAAAATTGCTCTTT
>NW_019266802.1:0-6696 GCF_002742605.1 Olea europaea var. sylvestris
ATTTAATTAATTGTTCCAATAGTCACTGAACTCATGTTCGTGTCTTTGATTACTCATTGAAATTTAAAATATCGAATTTTGGTAACTGAATTTTGGAAAATATTGTACGTCACTCACTAATATAAATGTTGAACTTTAAAAATGTCAAATTTAAAGTGAGTAATGTACTACATTTTTTAAAAATTCATGACTAAAACTCGACATTTTAAACTTTAGTGAGCAATCGAAGACATTGATCTAATTTCAGTTACCAAAACTCATAATTTAAATTTCAATGACCAATTAAAGATATGGACCTTAGTTCAATTACTATTAGAACAATTAACTCACTATTAGATACACAATAAAAGAATACGAATGATGTACTAAGGCTTTGTTTGAGCACTCTTTTTAGGGAAATAGATTTTTAATTGTATTTTTTTGGAGAATATATGATCAAAAAGAATAAAAAATATTTGAGTTACATATATGTATTATTAAAAATAAATTTGAAAAAAAATGATTTAAAAAAAAATAAGACTCAAACATGTGCCGATTTTCAATAATTTATACCCATACAAAAAAATATAAAATTTCTCTTTTGCACATTCATCTAAACCATTTGATCACCCTTCTTAACGTTGTCATTATATCACAATAGATATGATTATAATGTCTAGAAATTCATGTGCAAACCAAGCTTCCTATTTACATTGTAAATTATATTATGGTAACAATGATAATGATAATTTATATCATTACTCATACTATACAAATATACATCTAAAAGAAAAAAAAAATTATTACAAATAAATATTAGTAAGTACACAATGCATAGCTTCAAAGGAAAACAACCATATGTATATTGTAATACCCCGAAGTTCTTATTGGGACTAAAGTGCAATGTTCGAAAATTTAAGGACAATATTGGAAATATTTCAATTATTGAGGGGTCAAAGTGAAAGTTATAGAAAATAAGAATAAGTAGAATTAGTGACGAACTCAAGGAACTAATTAGAAATTATATGAATTTTTTGAGCATTGAAAAGCAATTGGCACTTAATTACAATATTTGAAAAGGTTCAGGGACCACATTACAATTTAGAAAAAATGTTGCATGTTTATGATTTATAGATGTCAGTTTTTCATTACGAGGAGATCATAACATAATATTTTGAGGTTTAGGTGCATTTATGCATTTTTTACAAGTTTAAGGATTATTTTGCAATTTTACAACCCGAAAGGACTAAAGTGAAAGTGTAAGAAAATTTTATGAATTGAGGTTTTTTGAACCAAACAATTCTATTATTATTATTATTATTTTATTTTTTTATTTTTAAAGTAAGTCTCACATTGTGCAAAAGTATATATTTGGTTCACTTTGGGAATTTTCATGAACCATTTGGAGTTTTAGATATTATCTGAGATAGTTCGAGTAAATTGAAATTTTCAGATATTAAGTTATGGTATATGAAGGAAAAATGTTGAAAGGCTTTAAAGGTACCAATTTTTCATGATTTTTGGTGCACAATGTGAAAGTTAAATGATTGTGTTTTAATTTAAAAGAACTTTTACGTGCGGATTATATGATCTTCATGGGGAGCTTATTTTCAATGATTTCCAGCAGAACTTGAAAATTCTTTATGTCAATTTGTATTCATTAGTTTTAATATTAATATCAATGGCCATTCTTTGTAATTAATTCCCAACCCCTATATAAAGTACCCCGTGGCTGGTTCCCCTCTTCTCATTTTAACAATTCATTCGTCATTTTCAACTTCTACAATGTTTCAAAATTCTCGCTTCACAATTTTAGTTGACGATATGTAGTTTTGTAAATCAGAAGTGATTTTATTACGATGCAAGCAAAATTTTCAAACTAAGCAATATCCACGAAAAAGTTTAAGTAAGATAGCCTCTCTTCCCCNNNAAAATTTTAATTCCCCCCCCCCCCCAATAAAGACATCCACACATCCTTAGCAACTTTATAAGGTCCACCAAGGAAGGTCGATGAGGGTTAAGGGTTCGCCAACCATATATATATATAATAAAAATCAAGAATATAGGGAAAGTGGGGACAAAACTTGACCTCTGAAAAAGTAATAATGCAATAAATGAATAAAAAAATAAATTAAGGCAATAAATATGGAAGCACTACTTCTCTGTACAGTGGAATAAATGCAAAAAAGGAACCTAAGCTACAAACCTCTAGAGTTGGGCAATCCATGTCCGTCGATCTACGCCAGTGTACTAACCAGTCATGGTAGGTCAGATGGTTCATACTCCTGATAACGTCGGTGATCCCAACCCTTTGAAGCAAGCAAGTCTACAACCCAGTTCCGCTCTCTGTAAATGTGAGAAACCATATCATATTGTATATTTTGTGTTTTAAAGTAATAGTACTGAATAATATGAGCTAAGGATATTAATTTTTGAAATTGAAATTGGATCAAATGGATTCTAAGATTTGAGAATAAAATAAACTAGTACGACAAATTTAAATATTGACCTATAGTTTTGAAATTTAAAAGGTTAAGTTTTAACCATGTATTCTTGTTGTGGTCTAAGATTTGAGATTGAAATAATCATTACATCCTCTAAATGAATGTACATTTGTTTATGTTATTCTACTTAATATTAACATATGAAATCGAGCATTTTTTTAAAAGGGTTTATCTATGAGTATCACACATTTTGGTGATTATGTTATATAACAACAAATTAATGATGTTCACTATTTAGCAATTTAAATTGAAAATGTCATTATGAATTTTCCATGTTGCAACATTGCCTTCCAAGGATTCTAAAATTTATTTAAATTTTTTTTTCTTTCTTTGATGTAGCAATATATTGTTGCAACGCCATATTAAATTTAGGAGAATTTACCAAAATTTCACTTTTTTTAAAAAATGCACTAAAAAATTTGATGTGCACACAATTTGTACAAAAATGTCACTTTCTTATTGTCAAATGTCTAAATTTCCCTTAATTTGATCTCTTTTGAAGCATTTAATGCTTCTTCATGATTGTTTTTCAAAACAATTAATGTTGTGATTTGATTGATTAATTTTTATATTATAATATTTGAATATATGAATATTAAATTGTAAAATATGAATTTAGTTAATAAAAAAATGAATATAAAATCCTTCAAAACACTAATTAACATAGAAAAACAAATTTGTTGTTAAACAAACTCTTATTTCATTCATCTTCTTCATCTATTTTCTTTTTCATCAAGAAGACATTATTTCATCCATCTTCTTCATCTATCTTGAAAGGTGAGTTATTACGAATTATTTATATTTTTGTGTAATAGCCTACTCTTTTTAAAATGTTGAAAACAACATAGTAATCACTACTATTAATTATCATGGTCTTGTTGTTTTAATAGTTTTGAAGGAAAAACATACCAAAAATATTTAGGAAAATGTGAAGTATTTCATATTTAACGAAGCATTCAGTCATTTAATTTTGGAAATAGGTTGTGATGTTGTAGTTGAGAAATGATTATAAGCTACTGGGATAGATAAATAAACTGTCGAATTGGGCAGCTAAAAATTCTTGACACCCTTCATTTGACCTTGTACTATTGCATAGGTTTAAATATTCGATCGTATCACTTCCATGCTAGTATATAATCGATATATTGATTGCACATAATTCTTATCTTTGCAATCCCAATATTTCAGGTATGAACAATAATTTGAGATTCATCGTGTCGTATGAGGGAAAGTTCGTTCACGTGAATGATGAATGGAAGTGGACTGGGGACAAAACCACTTCCATTTTAGTGCCGAGCAGTATTACACTACCGGAGATATTGTTACGGTTGAATGAGAACTTGGTGTTCTCGATCCGCGCACAAAAATGGAATTGAAGTTCAAAGTTCCGAACATGAATATACCGTCGACCGAAATACTCGAAGATGAAGACGTAAATTGGTACATGTCAATTCAAAAGGAAACTGCCATCTGCATTACGACTTTGAAAACCGGCCTGCTAAGTGTTTAAATGGAGAGGGATACAAATTACAGCCAACAATTGTTCGTCGTAGTGGAAGATCACCAAACCTTACAAAACGACGAGCTCAATCATCAGCAGAGTGTCCCAAACGATAATGCAGTGGATACTCTAATTTTCGATGTTGGGACTGCACCATTAGATGAGATGTTCGACGATCCCTTACATGGTACAAATACTGGTAATATTGCTGACGTTGACGAAGAACTATTATAACCTTCCAAAAGTTCGGATATATGCGACTGGATTTCCACTGTGAATATGTCAGATCTTATCGAAAGGCAAATTTTTTTTACCAAGAAACAGTTGTACTCGAGAATTCATCTACTTGCTTTGCGAGAGAAGTTTCAATTTCAGGTTAGTAGGTCAAGCTTAAAAATGTTAACCATTGTATGTGCGGACGATAATTGTAAGTGGATGTTACGTGCTTCCAGTGTCAAGCAGTCCGCCATCTTCATGATCCGCAAATTCAAAAATGTGCACACATGTTCCATAGATTATCGTCGTAATGCACATGAACATGCCACTAGTTCCGTAATTACCAAGCAGATTATGGGGAAATTGGATAATACATACGCATCGTATGATCCTACCGCTATTGCACGTGACATGGAACGTGAGTTTGGTGTGAAAATTAGTTACCATAAAGCACGTAGGGGAAAGGTCGCTGCTTTACATATGCTACACGGTACACCTGGTGATAGCTTTCAAAAACTTTCTTCCTACTATCACCTCCTAAGAGAGAGTAACCCGGGAACAGTAACGCACATCGAAGTAGATTCTCGTAACAAGTTTCACTACCTTTTCCTAGCTTTCGGTGCAAGCATTCGGGGTTACCTGCACTACCTGAGGACTGTTATTTGTGTTGACGGCAGTCACTTGAAAGGTCCATACAAAGGCACCCTTCTACTGGCAACTGCCCAAGACGCCAACAAACAGATTTATCCGTTAGCGTGGGGGATCGTTGATGCCGAAACGAATAGATCGTGGATGTGGTTTTTATCAAATTTGAAAGATCTTATAGGTGACTCGAACGAATTGGTGCTTGTTTCTGATAGGAAAAATAGTATTGAAAACGCTATTGCCCACCTATTTCCCCGGGCTCACGACGGGTGCTGTGTCTGGCATATGGAAAAAAATTTAATCCAGTGGTACAACAACACAAGTTCAATATTTCTATTTAAAAGAGTCGCAAGAACTTACCGGACCGAAGATTTTGAAAGACTTATGGGACAACTTCGTAGGGTAAGTGCAAGAGCGTACGGGTACTTGGAGCGAGCAGGTTTCCCATTTTGGTCACGAGCATTATTTGTTGGCCAACGGTACAACATTTTGACCAATAACAACATATAATCTTTGAACTCAATATTGAGACATGCTCGTTCGTTACCGATCACGTGCTCAGTAGAACACATTCGACATAGTATGCAGAAGTGGTTTTATGAACATCGAGCAAGTGCAACTGCATGTAGTACCGTACTGTCACCAACGATGGAGAATGAGTTACGGACAACGTTCGAAGCAGGTACTAGGCTACGAGCGCATGGCTTGACAGATAACTTAACATAAGTTGGAATATCCAACGACACAGACATCTTAGACTTCTCCGAAAACACGTGCACTTGTCGTGAGTTCCAACTGAATCGTATGCCGTGCGTTCATGTAACCCTGCTACTTGCTTCAGAGGTAAGTCATTGTATGATCTCTACTCACTGTATTACACATCCGAGTACTGGAAGGGTGCCTATGGAGAAGCTATATATCCTGTTTTGCGTAAAGTGGACTGGATTGTTACAGCCAAAATTACAGGTACTCATATTATGCCCCCCAGTGTACGTCGTCCTCCAGGTAGACCACCCACACAACGTAAGCAATCCAGACACGAGTGTACCACACGGCTCAGGAAATGCACTCGTTGAGGTGGACTTGGTCATAACCGGACCACATGTTCGAACCACACTGTAGCACGTCCGATGTAAGCAGCATTTTGTACGTGAGTGGTTGAAGTTGTAAGTGAAGTGTTCCCCTGATGTCGTTTGTATATGACAATGTAAATATTGTATTACTGTTTTCATTCTCTTACGCATAAACATTACTCTTTGTTATGTTAACATTTACAGTATGCAAATAGGCACAACGTACTGCATAACAGCCTCGAACCAAAATACAATTTTGTTGTGCATAACATTGTTGCCATTGTTGACACATGTAAATTGAATGTACGGAAAATGAAAAGTTCAACCATTATACAAGTTTCCTTTGAAATGCATATTACGAACACATCATTTTTAACACATAGCGCTGTCCGCAATGTTCACAAACTACGTTGAATGTACACATGAGGTTGTGTTCTTTCACCCAAAATACATGTTATATGAATATGCTTACTACATACACAGAAAATTTCCCAGTAAACCCCGCCAATTCATCTGTCGTTCCTGACAAATGGTGCCTGCCATTCTTGACAGATGTTCGAGGCTCCGCTTAACAAAATACAAAAAACACATAACTTGCCAACGGGAGTTTTCTACATGATACAGAATTGGTTAAGCGTCACAAAATTCATCCCTTACAAAAAGCACTATACATATATACGTACAAACCTACACATGCAACAAAGCCAAACTCTTCACTCGAAGCTAACACTTGAACCTTCTTCCCCACCATCATCATCCGAGCTGATGACAATTACCT
>NW_019266803.1:0-6696 GCF_002742605.1 Olea europaea var. sylvestris
AAGGAGTAATTTTATATTTGGAAGGCTTGGATAGTCGGCGTACGAAGAATTGAGCGTAACTTTTACATACGGTGTCCGTTTTGTGACCGTAAGTACTCTTTGGAAATGTAGCGATGGTTTTGGATTGAACTTACAACTTCGTCGTGATGTTTGAGGGATTTCGACCATTTTTCGAAAGAATGAGCACTTTTATATTTGGATGGCTTGGATAGTCGGCGTACGAAGAATTGAGCGTAACTTTTGGACACGGTGTCCGCTTTGGGCCCATAAGTACTTTTTGGAAATGTAGGGACCGTTTTGGATTGAACTCACCATTTCATCATGACGTATGAGGGATTTCGGCTATTTTTCAAAAGAATACGCAATTTTATATTTGAAAGGCTTGGATAGTCGGCGTACGAAGAACTGAGCATAACTTTTGCGCACGGTGTCCGCTTTGGGCCCATAAGTACTTTTTGGAAATGTAGGGACCGTTTTGGATTGAACTCACCATTTCATCATGACGTATGAGGGATTTCGGCTATTTTTCAAAAGAATACGCAATTTTATATTTGGAAGGCTTGGATAGTCGGCGTACAAAGAATTGAGCATAACTTTTGCACACGGTGTCCGTTTTGGGCCCATAAGTACTTTTTGGAAATGTAGGGACCGTTTTGGATTGAACTCACCATTTCATCATGACGTATGAGGGATTTCGGCTATTTTTCAAAAGAATACGCAATTTTATATTTGAAAGGCTTGGATAGTCGGCGTACGAAGAATTGAGCATAACTTTTGCGCACGGTGTCCGCTTTGGGCCCATAAGTACCTTTTGGAAATTTAGCGACCGTTTTGGATCGAACTCACTACTTCGTCGTGACGTGTGAGAAATTTCGGCCATTTTTCAAAAAAAGGAGTAATTTTATATTTGGAAGGCTCGAATAGTCGGCGTACGAAGTATTGAGCGTAACTTTTGCACACGATGTCCGTTTTGGGTCCATAAGTACTTTTTGGAAATGTAGCGACCTTTTTGGTTTGAACTCACAACTTCATCGTGACGTATGAGAGATTTCGGCCATTTTTCGAAAGTATGAGCAATTTTATATTTGGAAGGCTTGGATAGTCGGCGTACGAAGAATTGAGCGTAACTTTTGCACACGGTGTCCGTTTTGGGCCCATAAGTACTTTTTGGTAATGTAGGGACCGTTTTCGATTGAACTCACTACTTCATCATGACGTTTGAGGGATTTCGGCCATTTTTCGAAAGAACGAGCTTTTTTATATTTGGAACGCTCGGATAGTCGGCGTACGAAGAATTGAGCGTAACTTTTGCACACGGTGTCCGTTTCGGGACCATAAGTACTTTTTGGAAATGCAGCGACCGTCTTGGATTGAACTCACTACTTCGTCGTGACGTCTGAGGGATTTCGGCCATTTTTCGAAAGAACGAGCACTTCTTTATTTGGAACGCTCGGATAGTCGACGTACGAAGAATTGAGTGTAACTTTTGCAAGAGGTGTCCGTTTCGGGCCCATAAGTACTTTTTTCGAAATGTTGCGACCCTTTTGGATTGAACTCACTACTTCGTCGTGACGTATGAGGGATTTTGGTCATTTTTGGAAAGAATGAGCAGTTTTATGTCTGGAAGGCTTGGATAGTCGGCGTACGAAGAATTGAGCGCAACTTTTGCACACGGTGTCCGTTTTGGGCCCATAAGTACTTTTTCGAAATGTAGCGACCCTTTTGGATTGAACTCAGCACTTCATCGTGACGTATGAGGGATTTCGGCCATTTTTCGAAAGAACGAGCACTTCTATATTTGGAAGGCTTGGATAGTCGACGTACGAAGAATTGAGCGTACCTTTCGCACACGGTGTCCGTTTTGGGCCCATAAGTACTTTTTCGAAATGTAGCGACCCTTTTGGATTGAACTCAGCACTTCATCGTGACGTATGAGGGATTTCGGCCATTTTTCGAAAGAACGAGCACTTCTATATTTGGAAGGCTTGGATAGTCGACGTACGAAGAATTGAGCGTAACTTTTGCACACGGTGTCCGTTTTGGGCCCATAAGTACTTTTTGGAAATGTAGTGACCCTTTTGGATTGAACTCACTACTTCCTCCTGACGTATGATGGATTTTGGCCTTTTTTTGGAAAGAGTGAGCAATTTTATGTTTGGAAGGCTCGGATAGTCGGCGTACGAAGAATTGTGCGTAACTTTTGCACATGGTGTCCGTTTTGGGCCCATAAGTACTTTTTGGAAATGTAGCAACCCTTTTGGATTGAACACACAACTTCATCGTGACGTCTGAGGGATTTTGGCCATTTTTCGAAAGAACGAGCACTTCTATATTTGGAACGCTCGGATAGACGGCGTACGAAGAATTGAGCGTAACTTTTGCAAGAGGTGTCCGTTTCGGGCCCATAAGTACTTTTTGGAAATGTAGTGACCGTTTTGGATTGAACTCGCTATTTCATCGTGACGTCTGAGGGATTTTGGCCATTTTTCGAAATAACGAGCACTTCTATATTTGGAATGCTCGGATAGTCGGCGTACGAAGAATTGAGCGTAACTTTTGCAAGAGGTGTCCGTTTCGGGCCCATAAGTACTTTTTGGAAATGTAGCGACCCTTTTGGATTGAACTCACTACTTCGTCGTGACGTATGAGGGATTTTGGCCATTTTTAGAAAGAATGAGCAGTTTTATGTTTGGAAGACTTGGATAGTCGACGTACGAAGAATTGAGCGTAACTTTTGCACACGGTGTCCGTTTTGGGCCCTATACGTACTTTTTGGAAATGTAGCGACCCTTTTGGATTGAACTCACTACTTCGTCGTGACGTATGAGGGATTTTGGCTATTTTTTGGAAAGAGTGAGCAATTTTATGTTTGGAAGGCTTGGATAGTCGGCGTACGAAGAATTGAGCGTAACTTTTGCACACGGTGTCCGTTTTGGGCCCATAAGTACTTTTTGGAAATGTAGCGACCCTTTTGGATTGAACACACAACTTCATCGTGACCTATGAGGGATTTCGACCATTTTTCGAAAGAATGAGCAATTTTATGTTTGGAAGGCTTGGATAGTCGGCGTACGAAGAATTGAGCATATCTTATGCACACGGTGTCCATTTTGGGCCCATAAGTAGTTTTTGGAAATGTAGCGACCTTTTTGGATTGAACTCACGACTTCGTCGCGACCTATAAGGGATTTCGGCCATTTTTCGAAAGAACGAGCACTTCTATATTTGGAACGCTCGGATAGTCGGCGTACGAAGAATTGATAGTAACTTTTGCACACGGTGTCAATTTTGGGCCCATAAGTACTTTTTGGAAATGTAGCGACTCTTTTGGATTGAACTCACAACCTTGTCGTGACCTATAAGGGATTTTGGCCATTTTTGGAAAGAACGAGCATTTCTATATTTGGAACGCTTGGATAGTCGGCGTACGAAGAATTGAACGTAAATTTTGCACACGGTGTCCGTTTTGGGCCCATAAGTACTTTTTGGAAATGTAGCGACCGTTTTGGATTGAACTCACTACTTCGTCGTGATGTCTGAGCGATTCGGCCATTTTTTGAAAGAACGACCACTTCTATATTGGGAACGCTCGGATAGTCGGCATACGAAGAATTGAGCGTAACTTTTGCAAGAGGTGTCCGTGTCGGGCCCATAAGTACTTTTTGGAAATGTAGCGACCGTTTTGGATATAACTCACTATTTCGTCGTGACGTCTGAGGGATTTTGGCCATTTTTCGAAAGAACGTGCACTTCTATATTTGGAACGCTAGGATAGTCGGCGTACGAAGAATTGAGCGTAACTTTTGCAAGAGGTGTCCGTTTCGGGCCCATAAGTACTTTTTGAAAATGTAGCGACCCTTTTGGATTGAACTCACTACTTCGTCGTGACGTATGAGGGATTTTGCCATTTTTGGAAATAATGAGCAGTTTTATGTTTGGAAGGCTGGGATAGTGGGCGTACGAAGAATTGAGCGAATCTTTTGCACACGGTGTCCGTTTTGGGCCCATAAGTACTTTTTGGAAATGTAACGACCCTTTTGGATTGAACTCACTACTTCGTCGTGACGTATGAGGGATTTTGGCCATTTTTTGGAAAGAGTGAGCAGTTTTATGTTTGGAAGGCTTGGATAGTCGGCGTACGAAGAATAGAGCGTAACTTTTGCACACGGTATCCGTTTTGGGCCCATAAGTACTTTTTAGAAATGTAGCGACCCTTTTGAACCGAACTCACCACTTCATCGTGACGTATGACGGATTTCAGCCATTTTTCGAGGGAACGAGCACTTCCATATTTGGAACGCTCGGATAGTCGGCGTACGAAGAATTGAGCGTAACTTTTGCACACGGTGTCCGTTTTGGGCCCATAAGTAATTTTTGGAAATGTAGCGACCCTTTTGGATTGAACTCACTACTTCGTCGTGACGTATGAAGGATTTTGGCCATTTTTGGAAAGAATGAGTAGTTTAATGTTTGGAGGGCTTGGATAGTCGGCGTACGAGGAATTGAGCGTAACTTTCGCACACGGTGTCCGTTTTGGGCCCATAAGTAATTTTTTGAAAAGTAGCGACCGTTTTGGATTGAACTCACTATTTCGTCGTGACGTCAGAGGGATTTCGGCCATTTTTCAAAAGAATGAGCACTTCCATATTTGAAACGCTCTGATAGTTAGCGTACGAAGAATTGAGCGTAACTTTTGCAAGAGGTGTCCGTTTCGGGCCCATAAGTACTTTTTGGAAATGTAGCGACCGTTTTGGATTGAGCTCACTACTTCGTCGTGACGTCTGAGGGATTTCGACCATTTTTCGAAAGAACGAGCACTTCTATATTTGGAACGCTCGGATTGTCGGCGTACGAAGAATTGAGCGTAACTTTTGCACACGGGGTTCGTTTTGGGCCCATAAGTAATTTTTACAAATGTAGCGACCCTTTTGGACGGAACTCACCACTTCGTCGTGACGTATGACGGATTTCTGCCATTTTTCGAGGGAACGAGCACTTCCATATTTGGAACGCTCGGATAGTCGGCGTACGAAGAATTGAGCGTAACTTTTGCACACGGTGTCCGTTTCGGGCCCATAAGTACTTTTTGGAAATGTAGCGACCCTTTTGGATTGAACTCACTACTTCGTCGTGATGTATGAGGGATTTTGGCCATTTTTCAGAAAGAGTGAGCAGTTTTATGTTTGGAAGGCTTGGATAGTCGGCGTACGAAGAATACAGCGTAACTTTTGCACACGGTGTTCGTTTTGGGCCCATAAGTAATTTTTACAAATGTAGCGACCCTTTTGGACTGAACTCACCACTTCGTCGTGACGTATGACGGATTTCTGCCATTTTTCGAGGGAACGAGCACTTCCATATTTGGAACGCTCGGATAGTCGGCGTACGAAGAATTGTGCGTACCTTTTGCACACGGTGTCCGTTTTGGGCCCATAAGTACTTTTTGGAAATGTAGCGACCCTTTTGGATTGAACTCACAACTTCGTCGTGACCTATAAGGGATTTCAGCCATTTTTCGAAAGAACGAGCACTTCTATATTTGGAACGCTCGGATAGTCGGCGTACGAAGAATTGAGCGTAACTTTTGCACACGGTGTCCGTTTTGGGCCCATAAGTACTTTTTGGAAATGTAGCGACCGTTTTGGATTGAACTCACTATTTCGTCGTGACGTCAGAGGGATTTCGGCCATTTTTCAAGAGAACGAGCACTTCCATATTTGGAACGCTCGGATAGTTAGCGTACGAAGAATTGAGCGTAACTTTTGCAAGAGGTGTCCGTTTCGGGCCCATAAGTACTTTTTGGAAATGTAGCGACCGTTTTGGATTGAGCTCACTACTTCGTCGTGACGTTTGAGGGATTTCGGCCATTATTTTAAAGAACGAGCACTTCTATATTTGGAACGCTCGGATAGTCGGCGTACGAAGAATTGAGCGTAACTTTTGCAAGAGGTGTCCGTTTCGGGCCCATAAGTACTTTTTGGAAATGTAGCGACGCTTTTGGATTGAACTCACTACTTTGTCGTGACGTATGAGGGATTTTGGCCATTTTTGGAAAGAATGAGCAGTTTCATGTTTGGAAGGCTGGGATAGTGGCGTACGAAGAATTGAGCGAATCTTTTGCACACGGTGTCCGTTTTGGGCCCATAAGTACTTTTTGGAAATTTAGCGACCCTTTTGGATTGAACTCACTACTTCGTCGTGACGTATGAGGGATTTTGGCCATTTTTCGAAAGAACGAGCACTTGCATATTTGGAACGCTTGGAGAGTCAGCGTAAGAAGAATTGAGCGTAACTTTTGCACTCGGTGTCCGTTTTGGGCCCATAAGTACTTTTTGGAAATGTAGCGACCCTTTTGGACTGAACTCACAACTTCGTCGAGACGTATGAGGGATTTCGGCCATTTTTCGAAAGAATGAGCAATTTTATGTTTGGAAGGCTTGGATAGTCGGCGGACGAAGAATTGAGCGTAACTTTTGCACACGGTGTTCATTTTGGGCCCATAAGTACTTTTTGGAAATGTAGCGACCCTTTTGGAATGAAATCACAACTTCATCGTGACCTATGAGGGATTTTGGCCATTTTTTGAAAGAATGAGCAATTTTACGTTTGGAAGGCTCGGATAGTCGGCGTACGAAGAATTGTGCGTACCTTTTGCACACGGTGTCCGTTTTGGGCCCATAAGTACTTTTTGGAAAT
>NW_019266804.1:0-50851 GCF_002742605.1 Olea europaea var. sylvestris
AATTTTGCAGGCTGATTGGAAACGGCTCGAGAAGTTGGAGTCGGGGCCGAGTCGTGAGATCTCGAGAAATTAACAAAGAAAAAATGCACCCAGGGCAATTTTGACATTTGGGAAATTAACAAAGAAAAACCTTACCAGGGGCAATTTTGTTATTTGCCGCGATGGTGTCGAAATGAGTAGAAATTTGGCAAGCTGATTAGAAACGGCCCGAGAAATTGGATTCGGTGTGGAGTCCCGGGATCTCAGGAAATTAACAAAGACAAACCACACCAGGGGCAATTTTGTCATTTGTTGCGACGGTGTCGGAATGGGTTGAAATTTGGTAGGCTGATTGGAAACGGCCCGAGGAATCGGACTCGGGGTGGAGTCCCGAGATGTCGAGAAATTAACAAAGAAATATCGCACCAGGGGCAATTTTGCCATTTGTCGTGAAGGTTCGAATGGGCTGAAATTTGGCAGGTGATTGGAAATGACCCGAGATATTGGACTCGGGGTGGAGTCCCGAGATCTTCGAAAATTAACACAAAAAAACTGCACCAGGGGTAATTTTGTCATTTGTCGGGACAGTGGCGGAAT
Organism: Olea europaea var. sylvestris; assembly: GCF_002742605.1. Lineage (NCBI taxonomy): Eukaryota > Viridiplantae > Streptophyta > Magnoliopsida > Lamiales > Oleaceae > Olea > Olea europaea. The sequence goes on from NW_019266804.1 coordinate 577, forward strand.
GGGTTGAAATTTGGCAGGCTGATTGGAAATGTTCCTAGAAATTGGACTCGGGGCAGAATCCCAAAATCTCGGGAAATTAACAAAGAAAAACTGCACCAGGGGCAATTTTGTCATTTGACACAACGGTGTCGGAATAGGCTGAAATTTTGCAGGCTGATTGGAAACGGTCTGAGAAGTTGGACTCGGGGCGGATCCCCGAGTTCTCGAGAAATTAACAAAGAAAAACCGCACCAGGGGCAATTTTGTCATTTGTAGCGACGACATCAAAATGGACTGAAATTTTGCAGGTCAATTGGAAACGGCCCGAGAAGTTCGACTCGGGGCGGAGTCCCGAGATCTCGGGAAATTAACAAAGAAAAATCGTACCCGGGACAATTTTGCCATTTGTCACGTCGATGTCGAGATGGGCTGAAATTCGACGGCTGATTGGAAACGGCCCGAGATATTGGGCTAGGGGCAGAGTCTCGAGATCTCGGGAAATTAACAAAGAAAAACTGCACCATGGGCAATTTCGTCATTTGTCGCGAAGGTGGCGGAATAGGCTGAAATTTGGCAGGCTGATTGGAAACGGCCCGAGGAATTAGACTCGGGGCAAAGTCTCGAGATCTCAGGAAATTAACAAAGAAAAATTGCACCAAGGGCAATTTTGTCATTTGTTGAGGCGGTGTCATAATGGGTTGAAATTTGGTACGCTGAATGGAAACGGCCAGAGAAAAATTGGACTTGAGGCGAAATCCCGAGATATTGGGAAATTAACAAAGAAAAACTACACCAGGGGCAATTTTGTCATTTGTCGCGACGGTGTCGAAAAGGGCTGAAATTTGGTATGCTGATTGGAAACGGCGTGAGAAATTGGACTTGGGGCAGAGTCCCGAGATCTCGAGAAATTAACAAAGAAAAATCGCACCAGGGGCAATTTTGTCATTTGTCGCGACGGTGTCAGAATGGGCTGAAATTTGGCAAGCTTATTAGAAACGGCCCGAGAAATTGAACTTGGGGCGGAGTCCCGAGATCTTGGGAAATTAACAAAGAAAAATCACACTAGGGGCAATTTTGTCATTTGTCGCGACTGTGTTGAAATGGGTTGAAATTTGGCAGGCCGATTGGAAATGGCTCGAGAAATTGGATCGGGGCGGAGTCCCAAGATTTCGAGAAATTAACAAAGAAAAACCGCACTGGGGCAATTTTGTCATTGTTACGACGGTGTTGGAATCGGCCGAAATTTGAAAGGTTGATTGGAAACGGCCCGAGATATTGGACTCGGAGGAAATTCCCAAGATCTCGGTAAATTAACCAAGAAAAACTTCAACAGGGGCAATTTTATCATTTGTCGCGACGGTGTCGGAATGGACTTAAGTTTGGCAGGCTGATTGGAAACAGCCCGAGAAACTGGGCTCGGGGCGGAGTTTCGAGATCTCGAGAAATTAACAATGAAAAATAGCACCAGGGATAATTCTGTCATTTGTCGTGACGGTATTGGGATGGGCTAAAATTTGGCAGGCTGATTGAAAATGGCCCGAGAAATTGAACTAGGGACGGAGTCCTAAGATGACGGGAAATTATCAAAGAAAAATCGTACCAGGGGTAATTTTGTCATTTGTTGTGTCGGTGTCGGAAAGGGCTGAAATTTGCCAAGCTGCTTGGAAACGGCCCGAGAAATTGGGCTCGGGGTGGAATCCCGTGATCTCGAGAAATTAACAAAGAAAAACCGCACTTGGGGCAATTTTGTCTTTTGTCGCAACAGTGTCGGAGTGGGCTAAAATTTGGCCGGCTGATTGGAAACAACTCGTGAAATTGGACTCGGGGCGAAGTCCCGAGATCTTGGGAAATTAACAAAGAAAAATCGCACTTGGAGCAATTTCTTCATTTGTCGCGACGGTGTCGGAATGGGCTGAAATTTGGCAAGCTGATTGGAAACGGCCCGAGAAATGGGACTCTGGGCGGAGTCCCGAGATCTCAAGAAATTAACAAAGAAAAACCGCACCAGGGGCAATTTTGTCATTTGTTGCGAGAGTGTTCGAATAGGTTGAAATCTGGCAGGTTGGTTGAAAATCGCCCTAGAAATTTGGCTCAGGACGGAATCTTGAGATCTCAGGAAATTAACAATGAAAAACCACACCAGGGGCAATTTTGTCATTTGTCGTGGCGAGGTCGGAATGGGCTGAAATTTGGCAGGCTGATTCGAAACGGCCCGAGAAATTAGAATCGGGGCGAAGTCCCGAGATCTTGGGAAATTAACAAAGGAAAACCGCACCTAAGGCAATTTTGTTAATTGTCGCAACGGTGCCGGAGTGGGCCGAAATTTTGCAAGCTGATTTGAAACGACCCGAGGAATTGGACTCGGGACAGAGTCCCGAGATCTCAAGAAATTAACAAAGAAAAATCGCACCAAGGGCAATTTCGTCATTTGTCGAGGCGGTGTCATAATGGGTTGAAATTTGGCATGCTGATTGGAAATGGCCAGAGAAAAATTGGACTCGAGGCGAAATCCCGAGATATCGAGAAATTAACAAAGAAAAACTGTACCAGGGGCAATTTTTTCATTTGTCGCGACGGTGTCGAAAAGGGCTAAAATTTGGTTTGCTGATTGGAAACGGCGCGAGAAATTGGACTTAGGGCGGAGTCCCGAGATCTCGAGAAATTAACAAAGAAAAATCGCACCAGGGGCAATTTTGTCATTTGTCGCGACGGTGTCGGAATGGGCTGAAATTTGGCAAGCTTATTAGAAATGGCCCGAGATCTCGGGAAATTAACAAAGAAAAATCACACCAGGGCAATTTTGTCTTTTGTCGTGACCGTGTCGGAATGGGCTGAAATTTGGTAGGCTGATTGGAATGGGCTCGATAAAATTGGACTTGGAGTGGGGTCTCGAGATCTTGGGAAATTAACAAAGAAAAATCGCACTAGGGGTAATTCTGTCATTTGTCGCGACAGTGTTGGAAAGGGCTGAAATTTGGCAGGCTGACTGGAAACGGCGCGAGAAATTGGACTTGGGAAGGAGTCCCGAGATCTCGAGAAATTAACAAAGAAAAGCAGCACCAAGGGCAATTTTGTCATTTGTCGCGACGGTGTCGGAATGGTCTGAAATTTGGCAGGCTGATTAGAAACCGCCCGAGAAATTGGACTTGGGGTGGAGTCTCGAGATCTCGAGAAATTAACCAAGAAAAATCGCACCAAGGGCAATTTTGTCATTTGTCGAGGCGGTGTCGGAATGGGCCGAAATTTAGCAGGCTGATTGCAAACGGCTCGAGAAAAATTGGACTCGAGGCAGAATCCTGAGATATCGGGAAATTAACAAAGAAAAACCGCACTAGGGGCAATTTTGTCATTTGTCGCGGCAGTGTCAGAAAGAGCTGAAATTTGGCAGGCTGATTGGAAACGGTGCGAGAAATTGGACTTGGGGCGGAGTCCCGAGATCTCGAGAAATTAACAAAGAAAAGCCGCACCAGGGGCAATTTTGTCATTTGTCGCGACGGTGTCGGAATGGTTTGAAATTTGACAGGCTAATTAGAAACGGCCCGAAAAATTTGATTTGGTATGGAGTCCCGAGATCTCGGGAAATTAACAAAGAAAAATTGCACAAGTGGCAATTTTGTCATTTGTCGAGGCTGTGTCGGAATGGGTTGAAATTTGGCAGGCTGATTGCAAACATCCCGAGAAAAATTGGACTCGAGGCAGAATCCCGAGATATCGGGAAATTAACAAAGAAAAATCGCACCATGGGCAATTTTGTCATTTGTCGCGACGGTGCCAGAAAGGGCTGAAATTTTGCAGGCTGATTCATAATCGCGCGAGAAATTGGACTTGGGGCAGAGTCCGGAGATCTCGAGAAATTAACGAAGAAAAATCGCACCAAGGGCAATTTTGTCATTGGTCGCAACGGTGCCGGAATGGGCTGAAATTTGGCTGGCTGATTGGAAACGGCGCGAGAAATTGGACTCGGGGCGGAGTTCCGAGATCTCGGGAAATTAACAAAGAAAAACCGCACCAGGGGCAATTTTGTTAATTGTCGGGACGGTGTCGAAATGGGCAGAAATTTGGCAGGCTGATTAGAAACGGCCCGAGAAATTGGATTCAGTGCGGAGTCCCCTGATGTCGGGAAATTAACAAAGAAAAATCGCACCTGGGGCAATTTTGTCATTTGTCACGACGGTGTTGGAATAGGCTGAAATTTGGTAGGCCCTTTGGAAACGGTCCTAGAAATGGGAATCAAGGCGGAGTCCCGAGATCTCGTGAAATTAACAAAGAAAAATCGCACCAGGCGCAATTTTGTCATTTGTCGCGACGGTGTCGGAATGGGCTGAAATTTGGGATACTGATTGGAAACGGCCTGAGAAATTGGACTTTAGGCAGAGTCCCGAGATCTCCGGAAATTAACAGAGAAAACAGGGGCAATTTTGTCATTTGTTGCGATTGTGTCGGAATGGGTCGAAATTTGGCAGGCTGATTGGAAACGGCCCGAGAAATTAGACTTGGGGCGGAGTCCTGAGATCTCGAGAAATTAATAAAGAAAAACCGCCCCAGGGGAAATTTTGTCATTTGTCGCGACGATGTCGGAATAGGCCGAAATTTTGTAGGTTGATTGGAAACGGCCCGAAAAATTGGATTCTGAGGGAATTCCCGAGGTCTCGGGAAATTAATAAAAGAAAAACCGCGACTGGGGCAATTTTGTCATTTGTCGCGACGGTGTCAGAATGGGCTGAAATTTGGCAAGCCAAATGGAAACGGCCCGAGAAATTGGACTCGGGGCAGGGTCTCCCGATCTCCGAAAATTAACGAAGAAAAATCGCACCAGGGGCAATATTATCTTTTGTTGCGACTGTGTCGGAATGGGTTGAAATTTGGCAGGCTGATTGGAAACGGCCCGAGAAATTGGACTCGGGACAGAGTCCCGAGATCTCGAGAAATTAACAAAGAAAAACCGCACTAGGGACGATTTTGTTATTTGTCGCGACGGTGTCGGAATGGGCCGAAATTTGGCAGGTTGATTGGTAACGGCCGGAGAAATTGGACTTGGAGGGAATTCCCGAGATCTCGGGAAATTAACAAAGAAAGACCGTAACAGGGGTAATTTTGTAATTTGTCGCGACGGTGTCGGAATGGGCTTAAATTTGGCAGGTTGATTGGAAACGGCCCGAGAAATTGGGCTCGAGGCAGAGTTCCGAGATCTCAAGAAATTAACAATGAAAAATCGCACCAGGGGCAATTCTGTCATATGTCGCGACGGTATCGGAATGGGTTGAAATTTGGCAGGCTGATTTAAAATGGCCCGAGAAATTGGACTAGGGGCGGAGTTCCGAGATGACGGGAAATTATAAAAGAAAAACAGCACCAGGGGCAATTTTGTCCTTTGTCGCGTCGGTGCCAGAATGGGCAAAAATTTGGCAGGATGATTGGAAATGACTCGAAAAATTGGGCTCCGGGTGGAATCCCGTGATCTCGGGAAATTAACAAAGAAATACCGCACCTGGGGCAATTTTGTCATTTGTCGTGACGGTGTTGGAATGGGCTGAAATTTGGCTGGCTGATTGGAAACGGCGCGAGAAATTAGACTCGGGGTGGAGTCCTAAGATCTCGAGAAATTAACAAAGAAAAATCGCATCAGGGCAATTTTGTCATTTTTCGTGACAGCATAGGAATGGGTTGAAATTTGGCAGGCTGATTGAAAACAGCCCGAGAAATGTGACTTGGGGTGATGTCCCGAGATCTCGAGAAATTAACAAAGAAAAATCGCACCAAGGGCAATTTTGTCATTTGTCGCGATGGTATCCGAATTGGCTGAAATTTGGCGGGCTGATTGGAAATAGCCCTAGAAATTGGTCTCACGACAGAGTCTCCAGATCTCGAGAAATTAACAAAGAAAAACAGCACAAGGGGCAATATTGTCATTTGTCACGACGATTTTGGAATGGGTTGAAATTTGGTAGGCTGGTTGAAAATGGCCCGAGAAATTGGACTTGAGGCGGAATCTTGAGATATCAGGAAATTAACAAGGAAAAATCGCACCAGGGGCAATTTTGTCATTTGTCGCGACGGGGTCGGAATGGCTGAAATTTGGGGGCTTATTGGAAACAACTCGAAAAATTCGAATCGGGGAGAAGTCTCGAGATCTTGGGAAATTAACAAAGGAAAATCGCACCTAGGACAATTTTGTCATTTGTCGCGACGGTGCCGAAATGGCTTGATATTTTGCAGGCTGATTGGAAACGGCTCGAGAAAAATTAGACTCGGGGCCGAATCCCGAGATATCGGGAAATCAACAAAGAAAAACCGCACTAGGGGCAATTATGTCATTTGTCGTGACGGTGTCGGAACGAAGTGAAATTTGGCAGGCTGTTTGGAAACGGCGCGAGAAATTGGACTTGGGGCGAAGTCCCGAGATCTCGAGAAATTAACAAAGAAAAATCGCACCAGGGTCAATTTTGGCATTCGTTGCGAAGGTGTCGGTATGGGCTAAATTTTGGTAGGCTAATTGGAATCGGCTCGAGAAATTGGACTCGAAGCGGGGTCCCGAGATCTCGAGAAATTAACAAAGAAAAACTGCACAAGGGGCAATTTTGTCATTTGTCGAGGCGGTGTCAGAATGGGCTGAAATTTGGCAAGCTGATTAGAAACAGCCCGAGAAATTGGGCACTGGGTGGAGTCCCGAGATCTCGGGAAATTAACAAAGAAAAATCGCACCAAGGACAATTTTGTCATTTGTCAAGGCGATGTCGGAATGGGCTAAAATTTGGCAGGCTGATTGCAAACGGCCCAAGAAAAATTGGATTTGAGGCGGAATCCCGAGATATCGGGAAATTAACAAAGAAAAACCGCACTAGGGCCAATTTTGTCATTTGTCGCGACGGTGTCGAAAAGGGCCGAAATTTGGCAGGCTGATTGGAAACGGCGTGAGAAATTGGACTTGGGGTGGAGTCCCGAGATCTCGAGAAATTAACAAAGAAAAATCGCACCAAGGGCAATTTTGTAATTTGCCGCGATGGTGCCGGTATGGGCTGAAATTTGGCGGGCTGATTGGAAACGGCCCGAGAAATTGGGCACTGGGCGGAGTCCCGAGATCTCGGGAAATTAACAAAGAAAAATCGCACCAGGGGCAATTCTGTCAATTGTCGCGACGGTGTCGGAATTGGCCGAAATTTGGCAGGCTGATTAAAAACGGCCCGTGAAACTAGGATCGGGGGGGAATCTTGAGATATCAGGAAATTAACAAGGAAAAATCGCACCAGGGGGAATTTTGTCATTTGTCGCGACGGGGTCGGAATGGGCTGAAATTTGGCAGGCTGATTGGAAACAGCCCGAAAAATTCGAATCGAGGCGAAGTCTCGAGATCTCGGGAAATTAACAAGGGAAAATCGCACCTGGGGCAATTCTGTCATTTGTCGCGACGGTGCCGAAATGGGTTGATATTTTGTAGGCTGATTGGAAACGGCCCGAGAAAAATTGGACTCGAGGCCGAATCCCGAGATATCGAAAAATTAACAAAGAAAAACTGCACCAGGGGCAATTATGTCATTTGTCGCGACGGTGTCGGAACGAGGTGAAATTTGGCAGGCTGTTTGGAAACGGCGTGAGAAATTGGACTTGGGGTGGAGTCCCAAGATCTCGAGAAATTAACAAAGAAAAATCGCACCAGGGTCAATTATGGCAATCGTTGCGACGGTGTCAGTATGGGCTGAAATTTGGTAGGCTGATTGGAATCGGCACGAGAAATTGGACTCGGAGTGGGGTCTCGAGATCTCGGGAAATTAACAAAGAAAAACTGCACAAGGGGCAATTTTGTCATTTGTCGAGGCGGTGTCAGAATGGGCTGAAATTTGGTAAGCTGATTAGAAACAGCCCAAGAAATTGGGCACTGGGTGGAGTCCCGAGATCTTGGGAAATTAACAAAAAAAAATCGCACAAGGGGCAATTTTGTCAATTGTCTACTCAATGTCGGAATCGGCTAAAATTTGGCAGGCTGATTGGAAATGGCCCGAGAAATGGGGCTCGGGTGGAATCCCGAGATCTCAGGAAATTAACAAAGAAAAACCGCACCAGGGGTAATTTTGTCATTTGTCGCGACGGTGTTGGAATGGGCTGAAATTTAGAGGTTGATTGGAAACAGGCCGAGTAATTGGACTCGGTGCGGAGTCCCGAGATCTCGGGAAATTAACAAAAAAACAACATCGGGGGCAATTTTGCCATTTGTCGCGACAGTGTTGGAATGGGCTGAAATTTTGCAAGCTGACTGGAAAAGGCCCGAGAAATTGGACTCGGGGCGGAGTCCTGAGATCTCAGGAAAGTAACAAAGAAAAATCGCACCAGGGGCATTTTTGTCATTTGTCGCTACGGTGTCGGAATGGGCTTAAATTTGGCAGGCTGATTGGAAACGGCTCAAAAAATTGGGCTCGGGGCGGAGTCCCGAGATCTCGGGAAATTGACAAAGAAAAACTGCACCAAGAGCAATTTGGTCATTTGTCGCGATGGTGTCGGAATGGATTGAAATTTTGCAGGCTGATTGGAAATGGCCCGAGAAGTTGGACTCAGGGTGGAGTCCCGTGATATCTAGAAATTAACAAAGAAAAACCGCTCCAGGAGCCATTTTGTCATTTTGTTGCGTCGGTGTTGGAATGGGCTGAAATTTGGAAGGCTGATTGGAAATGGATCGAGAAATTGGGCTCAGGGCGAAGTCTAAAGATCTTGGGAAATTAACAAAGAAAAACCGCACCAGGGGCAATTTTGTCATTTGTTGCGACTGAATGAGCTAAAATTTGGCAGGTCGATTGAAAATGGCCAGAGAAATTCGGCTTCGGGCGGAGTCTCGGGATCTCGGGAAATTATTAAAGAAAAATCGCACCAGAGGCAATTTTTTCCTTTATCGTGTCGGTGTCGAAATGGGCTGAAATTTGGCAGGCTGATTGGAAACGGCGCGAGAAATTGTACTCCGGGCGAAGTCCCGAGATCTCGGGAAATTAACAAAGAAAAACAGCACCCAGGGCAATTTTGTCATATGTCACGACGGTGTCGGAATGGGCTGAAATTTGGCAGGCTAATTGGGAACGGCCTGAGAAATTGGATTCGGGGCGGAGTCCCGAGATCTCTAGAAATTAACAAAAAAAATGCACTAGGGGCATTTTTGTCATTTGTCACGACGGAGTCGTAATGGGCTGAAATTTGGCAGGCTGATTGGAAACGGCCCGAGAAATTGGACTCAGGCAATTAACAAAGAAAAATCGCACCAAAGGCAATTTTGTCATTTGTCGCGTCGGTGTTGAAATTGGCTGAAATTTGGCAGGATGATTGGAAATGGCCCGAGAAATTGGGCTTAGGGCGGAGCCCCGAGATCTCGGGAATTTATAGAAGAAAAATCGCACCAGGAGCAATTTTATCATTTGTCGCGTCAGTGTCGGAATGGGCAGAAATTCGACAGGCTGATTGGAAACGGTCTAAGAAATTGGGCTTGGGGCAGAGTCCCGAGACCTTGACAAATTAACAAAGAAAAATTGCACCAGGGGCAATTTTGTCATTTGTCGCGACGGTGTTGGAATGGGCTGAAATTTGGCAGGATGATTGGAAACGGTGCGAGAAATTAGACTCGGGACGGAGTCCCGAGATGTCGTCAAATTAGTAAAGAAAAACCGCACTATGGACAATTTTGTCATTTGTCACGACGGCGTCGGAATGGGCTGAAATTTGGCTGGCTGATTGGAAACGGCCCGAGAAATCGGACTCAGGGCGGAGTCCCGAGATCTCGAGAAATTAACAAAGAAAAACCGCACCAAGGGCAATTTTGTCATTTGTCGCGTAGGTGTCGGAACGGGCAGAAATTCGACAGGTTGATTGGAAACAGTCTGAGAAATTGGGCCCGTTGCGGAGACCCGAGATCTCGAGAAAATAACAAAGAAAAACTGCACCGGGGGCAATTTTGTCATTTGTCGCGATGATGTCGGAATGGGCTGAAATTTGGCAGGCTGATTGGAAACGCGCGAGAAATTGTACTCATGGCGGAGTCCCGAGATCTTGGGAAATTAACAAAGAAAAGCAGCACCAGGGGTAATTTTGTCATTTGTTGCGATGGTGTCGGAATGGGCTAAAATTTGGAATGCATATTGGAAATGGCCCTAGAAATTGGATTCAGGGGCAGATTCCCGAGATCTCGAGAAATTTACAAAGAAAAAAGGCACCAGGGGCATTTTTGTCATTTGTTACGACAGTGTCGGAATGGGCTTAAATTTGGCAGGCTAATTGGAAACGACCCGAGAAATTGGAGTCTGGAAATTAACAAAGAAAAGTCGTACCAGGGGCAATTTGGTCATTTGTCGCGTCGGTGTCGAAATTGGCTGAAATTTGGCAGGCTGATTGGAAACGGCTCGAGAAATTGGGCTCGGGGCGGAGTCTCGAGATCTCGGGAAATTATCGAAGAAATATCGCACCAGGGGCAATTTTGTAATTTGTCGCGTCGATGTCGAAATGGGCAGAAATTTGATAGGCTGATTGGAAATGGTCCGAGAAATTGGGCTCGTAGTAGAGTCTCGAGATCTCCAGAAATTAATGAAGAAAAACTGCACCAGGGGCAATTTTGTCATTTGTCGCGACGGTGTCGAAATGGGCTAAAATTTGGCAGGATGACTGGAAATGGTACGAGAAGTTGGACTTGGGGCGGAATCCCGAGATCTCGGCAAATTAACAAAGAAAAACCTCACTCGGGGCAATTTTGTCATTTGTTACGACGGTGTCGGAATGGACTGAAATTTGGCAGGCTGATTGGAAATGACCCGAGAAATTGGATTTGGGGCAGAGTCCCGAGATCTCGAGAAATTAACAAAGAAAAATCGCACCGGGGGCAATTTTGTCATTTGTCGCGACGGTGTCGGAATGGGCAGAAATTAGGCAGGCTGATTGGAAAAGGCCCGAGAAATTGGACTCATGGCGAAGTCCCGAGATCTCGAAAAATTAACAAAGAAAAATCGTATCAGGGACAATTTGGTCATTTGTCGCGACGGTGTCGGAATGTGTTGAAATTTATATAGGCTAATTGGAAACTGCCCGAGAAATTGGACTCAGGCGGAGTCTCGAGATCACGAGAAATTAACAAAGAAAGACCGTACGGGGGCAATTTTGTCATTTGTCGCGACGGTGTCGGAATGGGCTGAAAAATCTCGAGAAATTAACAGAGAAAAACTGCACCAGGGGCAATTTTATCATTTATCGCGACGGTGTCGAAATAGACTAAAATTTTCAAGCAGATTGGAAATAGCCCGAGAAATTGGACTAGGGGCTAAGTCCCGAGATCTCAAGAAATTAACAAATAAAAGTCGCACTTGGGGCAATTTTGTCATTTGTCGCGATGGTGTCGGAACTGGCTGAAATTTGGCAGGCTGATTGGAACGGCCCGAGAAATTGGACTCGGGGTGGAGTCCCGAGATCTCGGGAAATTAACAAAGAAAAACTGCAACAGGGACAATTTTATTATTTGTCGCGAAGTTGTCGGAATGAGCTGAAATTTGGTAGGTTGATTAGAAACGGCCCGAGAAATTGGACTAGGGACTGAGTCCCGAGATCTCGAGAAATTAACAAAGAAAAATCGCACCAGGGGTAATTTTGTCATTTGTCGCGACGGTGTCGGAATAGTCTGAAATTTGGCAGGCTGATTGGAAACGGCCCGAGAAATTGGACTCGAGGTGGAGTCCCGAGATCTCGGGAAATTTACAAAGAAAAATCGCAGTAGGGGCAATTTTGTCATTTGTCGCGACGGTGTCGAGATGGGCTGAAATTTGGTAGGCTGATTGAAAACGGCCCGAGAAATTGGACTCGTGGCGGAGTCCCGAGATCTCGAAAAATTAACAAAGAAAAATCACGCCAGGGACAATTTGGTCATTTGTCGTGACGGTATCGAAATGGGTTGAAATTTGGCATGTTGATGTGAAACGACTTGAGAAATTGGACTCGGGGCAAAGTCTCGAGATCTCGGGAAATTAACAAAGAAAAATCGCACCAGGGGCAATTATGTCATTTGTTGCGGCGGTGTCGGAATCGGCTGAAATTTGGTAGGATGATTGGAAACGGTTTGAGAAATTGGACTCTGGGTGGAGTCCCGAGATCTCGGCAAATTAACAAAGAAAAATCGCACCAGAGGAAATTTTGTCATTTATCGCGAAAATGTCGGAATGGACTGAAATTTTGTATGCTGATTGGAAATGACCCGAGAAGTTGGTCTCGGGGCAGAGTCTCGCGATCTCGAGAAATTAGGAAAGAAAAACTACACCATGGGGAATTTTGTCATTTGTTGCGTCGGTGTTGGAATGGGCTGAAATTTGGAAGGCTGATTGGAAATGGATCGAGAAATTGGGCTCAGGGCGAAGTCCCAAGATCTCAGGAAATTAACTAAGAAAATCGCACCGAGGGAAATTTTGTCGTTTGTCGCGACGGTGTCGGAATGAGCTCAAATTTGGCAGGCCAGTTGAAAATGACCAAAGAAATTCGGCTCAGGGCGGAGTCCCGAGATCTCGGGAAATTATCAAAGAAAAACCGCACCAGAGGCAATTTTGTCATTTATCGCGCCAGTGTCGAAATGGGCTGAAATTTGACAGACTGATTGGAAACGGCGCGAGAAATTGTACTCCGAGCGGAGTCCCGAGATCTCGAGAAATTAACAAAGAAAAACAGCACCATGGGCAATTTTGTTATTTGTCGCGATGGTGTCGGAATAGGTTAAAATTTGGAAGGCTGATTGGAAACAGCCCGAGAAATTGGATTCGAGACGGAGTCCTGAGATCTCTAGAAATTAGCAAAGAAAAAACGCACCAGGGGCATTTTTGTTATTTGTCACGACGGTGTTGGAATGGGATGAAATTTGGTAGGCTGATTGGAAACGGCCCCAGAAATTAGACTCGGGAAATTAACAAAGAAAAATCGCACCAGGGGCAATTTTTTCATTTGTCGCGTCGGTGTCAAAATTGGCTGAAATTTGGTAGGCTGATTGGAAACGACCCGAGAAATTGGGTTTGGGGCGGAGTCCCGAGATCTCTGGAAATTATCGAAGAAAAACCGCACCAGGGGAAATTTTGTCATTTGTAGCGTCGGTGTCGGAATGGGCAAAAATTCGATAGGCTGATTGGAAACGGTCGGAGAAATTGGGCTCTGGGTGGAGTCCCGAGATCTCGAGAAATTAACAAAGAAAAACTGCACCGGGGGCAATTTTGTCATTTGTCGCGACAGTGTCGGAATGGGCTGAAATTTGGCAGGATGATCGGAAACGGTGCGAAAAATTGGACTTGGGACAGAGTCTCGAGATCTTGGCAAATTAACAAAGAAAACCCGCACCAGGGGCAATTTTGTCATTTGTCGCAACGGTGTCGGAATGCACTGAAATTTGGCAGGCTGATTGGAAACAGCCCGAGAAATTGGACTCGAGGCGGAGTTCCGAGATCTCTGGAAATTAACAAAGAAAAATTGCACCGGGGGCAATTTTGTCATTTGTCGTGTCGGTGTCGGAATGGACAGAAATTCGGCAGGCTGATTGGAACGGTCCGAGAAATTGGGCTCGTGGCGGAGTCCCGAGATCTCGAGAAAATAACAAAGAAAAACTGCACCGGGGGTAATTTTCTCATTTGTCGCGATGCTGTCGGAATGCGCTGAAATTTGGTTGGCTGATTGGAAACGGCGTGAGAAATTGGACTCTGGGCGGAGTCCCGAGATCTCGGGAAATTAACAAAGAAAAGTAGCACCAGGGACAATTTTGTCATTTGTCAGACGATGTCGGAATGGGCTGAAATTTTGCAGGCTGATTGGAAACGGCCCGAGAAATTGGATTCGGGGCGGAGTCCTGAGATCTCGAGAAATTAACAAAGAAAAAATGCACCAGGGGCATTTTTATCATTTATTACGACGGTGTTGGAATGGGCTAAAGTTTGGCAGGCTGATTGGAAACGGCCCGAGAAATTGGACTCGAGAAATTAACAAAGAAAAATCGCACCAGGGGCTATTTTTTCATTTGTCGCGTCGGTGTCGAAATTGGCTAAAATTTGGCAGGCTAATTGGAAATGGCCCGAGAAATTGGGTTCGGAGCGGAGTCCTGAGATCTCAGGAAATTATCGAAGAAAAACCACACCAGGGGCAATTTTGTCATTTGTCGCGTCGATGTCAGAATGGGCAAAATTCGACAGGCCGATTGGAAACGGTAGGAGAAATTGGGCTCGGGGTGGAGTCCCGAGATCTCGAGAAATTAACAAAGAAAAACTGCACCAGGGGCAATTTTGTCATTTGTCACGACGGTGTCAAAATGGGCTGAAATTTGGCAGGATGATTGGAAATGGTGCGAGAAATTGGACTCGGGGCAGAGTCTCAAGATCTCGACAAATTAACAAAGAAAAACCGCACCAGGGGCAATTTTGTCATTTGTCGCGACGGTGTCGGAATGGGCTGAAATTTGGCAGGCTGATTGGAAACAGCCCGAGAAATTGGACTCGGGGCGGAGTCCCAAGATCTCGGGAAATTAACAAAGAAAAATCGCACATAGGGCAATTTTGTCATATGTCGCGTCGGTGTCGGAATGGGCTGAAATTCAGCAGGCTGATTGGAAACGGTCCGAGAAATTGGGCTCGTGACGGAGTCCCGAGATCTCGAGAAACTAACACAGAAAAACTGCACCGGGGGTAATTTTGTCATTTGTCGCGACGAGGTCGTAATGGACTGAAATTTGGCTGGCCAATTGGAAACGGCGTGAGAAATTGGACTCCGGGCGAAGTCCCGAGATCTCGGGAAATTAACAAAGAAAAGCAGCACCAGGGGCAATTTTGTCATTTGTCGGACGATGTCGGAATGGGCTGAAATTTTGCAGGCTGATTGGAAACGGCCTGAGAAATTGGATTCGTGGCGGAGTCCCGAGATCTCGAGAAATTAACAAAGAAAAAACGCACTAGGGGCATTTTAATCATTTGTTACGATGGTGTCGAAATGGGCTTAAATTTGGCCGGCTGATTGGAAATGGCCCAAGAAATTGGAGTCGGGAAATTAATAAAGAAAAATTGTACCAGGGGCAATTTTATCATTTGTCACATCGATGTCGAAATTGGCTGAAATTTGGCAGGCTGATTGGAAACGGCCCGAGAAATTGGGTTCGGGATGGAGTCCCGAGATCTCGGGAAATTATCGGAGAAAAACTGCACTAGGGGCAATTTTGTCATTTGTCGCGTCGGTGTCGGAATGGGCAGAAATTCGACAGGCTGATTGGAAACGGTCCGAGAAATTTGGCTTGGGGCGAACTCCCGAGATCTCGGAAAATAAACAAAGAAAAATCGCACCAGGGACAATTTGGTCATTTGTCGCAACGGTGTCGGAATGGGTTGGAATTTAGCAGGAGGATTGGAAACGGCCCAAGAAATTGGACTCTGGCGGTGTCCCGAGATCTCGAGAAATTAACAAAGAAAAACCGCACCGGGGGCAATTTTGTCATTTGTCGCGATGGTGTCGGAATGGGCTGAAAAATCTCGAGAAATTAACAGAGAAAAACTGCACCAGGGGCAATTTTGTCATTTGTCGCGACGGTGTCGGAATGGGTTGAAATTTTACTGGCTGATTGGAAACAGCCCGAGAAATTGGACTCGGGGCGGAGCCCAGAGATCTCGAGAAATTAACAAAGAAAAATCGTACCAGGGATAGTTTTGTCATTTGTCGCGTCGGTATCAAAATTGACTGCGACAGACTGACTTGAAACGGTCCGAGAAATTGGGCTCGACGCGGAGTCTCGAGATCTCGGGAAATTAACAAAGAAAAATCGCACCAGAGGCAATTTTGTCATTTGTCGCGATGGAGTTGGAATGGGATGAAATTTGGCAGGCTAATTGGAAACGGCTAGAGAAATTGGACTCGGGGCGGAATCCTGAGATCTCGAGAAATTAACAAAGAAAAATCGCACCAGGGGCAATTTTGTCATTTGTAACAACGGTGTCGGAATGGGCTGAAATTTGGCAGGCTGATTGGAAATGGCTCGAGAAATTGGACTCAGGGCTTAGTCCCAAGATCTCGAGAAATTAACAAAGAAAAACCACACCAGGGGCAATTTTGCCATTTTTCGCGACGGTGTCGGAATGGACCGAAATTTGGCCAGCTGATTGGAAACAGCGCGCAAAATTTGACTTGGGCAGAGTCCCAAGATCTCGTGAAATTAACAAAGAAAAATTGTACCAGGTGCAATTTTGTCATTTGTCGCGTCGGTGTCGGAATGGGTTGAAATTTGGAAAGCTGTTTGCAAACGACCCGAGAAATCGGGCTTAGGGTGGAGTTCCGAGATCACAGGAAATTAACAAAGAAAAACTGCACCAGGGGAAATTTTATCATTTGTCGCGACGGTGTCGGAATGGGCTGAAATTTGGCAGGATGATTGGAAACTGCCCGACAAATTGGACTCGGGGCTGAGTCCAGAGATCTCAAGAAATTAATAAAGAAATCGCACCAGGGGCTATTTTGTCATTTGTCACGACGGTGTTGAAACTGGCTCAAATTTGGTAGGCTGATTGGAAACGGCCCGAGAAATTGGACTCGGGGCGGAGTCTCGAGATCTCGAGAAATTTACAAAGAAAAATCGCACCAGAGGCTAGTTTGTCATTTGTCGCAACGGTGTCGGAATTGGCTGAAATTTGGCAGGCTGATTGGAAACGGCTCAAGAAATTGGACTCGTGGCGGAGTCCCAAGATCTCGAAAAATTAACAAAGAAAAATCGCACCAGGGACAATTTGGTCATTTGTCACGACGGTGTCGAAATGGGTTGAGTTTTGGCATGTTGATGTGAAACGGCCCGAGAAATTGGACTCAGGGCAAAGTCCCTAGATCTCAGGAAATTAACAAAGAAAAACCACACCAAAGGCAATTTTCTCATTTTCGCAACGGTGTCGGAATGGGCTGAAAAATCTCGAGAAATTAACAGAGAAAAACCGCACCAGGGGCAAATTTGTCATTTGTTGCAACGGTGTCGGAATGGGCTGAAATTTTACGGGCTGATTATAAATGGCCCGAGAAATTGGACTCGGGGCAGTGTCTTGAGATCTCAGGAAATTAACAAAGAAAAAGTGCACCAGGGGCAATTTTGTCATTTGTCGCGACGGTGTCGGAATGGACTGAAATTTGGTACGCTAATTGGAAGCGGCCCTAGAAATTGGACTCGGGGTAAAATCCCGAGATCTCGAGAAATTAACAAATAAAAATCGCACCAGGGGTAATTTTGTCATTTTTCGCGACGGTGTCGAAATGGACTGAAATTTGGCAGGCTGATTGGAAATGGCGCGTGAAATTGGACTTGAGGTGGAGTCCCGAGTTCTCGCAAAATTAACAAAGAAAAATTGGATCAGGTGCAATTTTGTCATTTGTCGCGTCGTTGTCGGAATAGGCTGAAATTTGAAAGGCTGATTGTAAACGACCCGAGAAATTGGGCTTGGGACGGAGTCCCGAGATCTCTAGAAATTGACAAAGAAAAATTGCACCAGGGGCAATTTTATCATTTGTCGCGACGGTGTTGGAATGGGCAGAAATTTGGCAGGCTAATTGGAAACGGCCCGAGAAATTGGACTCGGGGCTGAGCCCCGAGATCTTGAGAAATTAACAAAGAAAAATCGCACCAGGGGTAGTTTTGTAATTTGTCGCGACGGCGTCGAAACTGGCTAAAATTAGGCAAGAAATTGGACTCGGGGCGGAGTCCCGAGCTCTCAGGAAATTAACAAAGAAAAATCGCACAACGGGTTTATTTTTTAATTTGTCGTGACGGTGTCGAAATGGGCTGTAATTTGGCAGGCTGATTGAAAACGGCCCGAGAAATTGGACTCTTGGCGAAGTCCCGAGATCTCGAAAAATTAACAAAGAAAAATCGCACCGGGGACAATTTGGTCATTTGTCGCGATGGCGATGAAATGGGTTGAAATTTGGCATGTTGATGTGAAACGGCCTGAGAAATTGGACTCAGGGCAAAGTCCCGAGATCTTGGAAAATTAACAAAGAAAAAGCGCACCAGGGGCAATTATGTCATTTGTTGCGACAGTGTTGAAATTGGCTGAAATTTGGCAGGATGATTGGAAACGATGTGAGAAATTGGACTCAGGGCGGAGTCCTGAGATCTCGGCAAATTAACAATGAAAAATCGCACCAGGGGTAATTTTGTCGTTTGTCGTGACTGTGGTTGAATGGACTGAAATTTCGCAGGCCGATTGGAAACGGCTCGAGAAGTTGGACTTGGGGTAGAGTCCCGATATCTCGGGAAATTAGCAAAGAAAAATCGCACCGAGGGCAATTTTGTCATTTGTCGCGTCGGTGTTGGAATGGGCTGAAATTTGGAAGGCTAATTGGAAATAGACCGAGAAATTGGGCTTAGGGCGAAGTCCTAAGATCTCGAGAAATTAACTACGAAAAACCACACCAGGGGCAATTTTGTCATTTGTCGCGACGGTGTCGAAATGAGGTCTAATTTGGCAGGCCGATTGAAAATGGCCAGAGAAATTCAGCTCGGGGCGGAGTCCTGGGATCTCAGGAAATTATCAAAGAAAAATCGCACCAGAGACAATTTTGTCATTTGTCGTTCGGTGTCGGAATGGGCTGAAATTTGGTAGGCTGATTGGAAATGGCGCGAGAAATTGTACTCTGGGCGGAGTCCCGAGATCTCGGAAAATTAACAAAAAAAGCAGCACCAGGGGCAATTTTTTCATTTGTCACGACGGTGTCGGAATGGGCTGAAATTAGGCCGGCTGATTGGAAACGGCCTGGGAAATTGGATTCGGGGCAGAGTCCTGAGATCTCTAGAAATTAACAAAGAAAAAACGCACCAGGGGAATTTTTGTCATTTGTCGCGACGGTGTCAAAATGGACTGAAATTTGGCAGGCTGATTGGAAATGCCTCGAGAAATTGGACTCGGGGCTGAGTCCCGAGATATCGAGAAATTAAAAAAGAAAAATTGCACCAGGGGTAATTTTGTCATTTGTCGCGACGGTGTCGGAGCTGGCTGAAATTTGGCAGGCAGATTGGAAACGGCCCGAGAAATTGGACTCGGGGCGGAGTCTCGAGATCTCGGGAAATTAACAAAGAAAAATCGCACCAGGGGTAATTTTTTCGTTTGTCGCGACGGTGTCGGAATGGGCTAAAATTTGGCAGGCTGATTGGAAATGGCCCGAGAAATTGGACTCATGGCGGAGTCCCGAGATCACGAAAAATTAACGAAGAAAAATCGTACCATGGACAATTTGGTTATTTGTCACGACAGTGTTGAAATGGGTTGAAATTTTGCATGTTGATGTGAAACTGCCCGAGAAATTTGGCTCGGGGCAAAGCCTCGTGATCTTGAAAATTAACCAAGAAAAACCATACAAAGGGCAATTATGTCATTTGTCGAGACGGTGTCTGAATGGGCTGAAATTTGGGAGGATGATTGGAAACAGTGCGAGAAATTGGACTCGAGCCGGCGTCCCGAGATCTCTGTAAATTAACAAAGAAAAATCGCACCAGGGGTAATTTTGTCATTTGTCGCTATAGTATCGGAATGGGCTGAAATTTGGCAGGCTGAGTGGAAACGGCCCGAGAAATTGGACTCGAGGATGGAGTCCCGAGATCTCGAGAAATTAACAAAGAAAAATCGCACCAGGGGCAATTTTATCATTTGTCGCGATGGTGTTGTAATGGGCTGAAATTTGGCAGGCGACTGGAATCGGCGCGAGAAATTGGACTCTGGGCGGAGTCCCGAGATCTCGGGAAATTAACAAAGAAAAACTGCACCGGGGGCAATTTTGTCATTTGCCGCGACAGTGTCGGAATGAGTTGACAAATCTCGAGAAATTAACAAAGAAAAACCGCACCAGGTGCAATTTTGTCATTTGTCGCTGCGGTGTCGGAATGAGCTGAAATTTTGCAGGCCGATTGGAAACGGCCCGAGAAATTGGACTCGGGGCGAAATCCCGAGATCTCGGGAAATTAACAATGAAAAATCGTACCGGGGGCAATTTTGTCATTTGTTGCGATAGTGTAGTAATGGACTGAATTCGGCAGGCTGATTGGAAACGGCGCGCGAAATTCGACTCGGGGCGGAGTCCCGAGATCTCGATAAATTAATAAAGAAAAATCGCACCAGGGGCAATTTTGTCATTTGTCGCGTCGGTGTCAAAATGGGTTGAAATTTGGCAAGCTGATCGGAAACAGCCCGAGAAATTGGGCTCGAGGCTGAGTCCCAAGATCTCGGGAAATTAACAAAAAAAAACTGCACCAGGGGCAATTTTATCATTTGTCGCGACGATGTCAGAAAGGGCTGAAATCTGGCAAGCTGATTGGAAACGACTCGAAAAATTGGACTCGGAGCTGAGTTCCGAGATCTCGAGAAATTAACAAAGAAAAATCGTACCAGAGGCAATTTTGTCATTTATCACGACGGTGTCGAAATTGGCTGAAGTTTGGTAGGCTGATTGGAAACGGCGCGCGAATTTAGGCTCGTGGTGGGTTCTCGAGATCTTGGTAAACTAACAAAGAAAAATCGTATCAGGGGCAATTTTGTCATTTGTCGCGTCGGTGTGGAAATGGGCTGAAATTTGGCAGGCTGATTGGAAACGGCCCGAGAAATTGGGCTCGGGGTGGAGTCCCGAGATCTCGAGAAATTAACAAAGTAAAACTACACAGGGGCAATTTTATCATTTGTCGCGACGGTGTCGGAAAGGGCTGAAATTTGGCTAGCTGATTGGAACAGCCCGAGAAACTGGACTCGGGGCTGAGTCCCGAGCTCTCGAGAAATTAACAAAGAAAAATCGCACCAGAGGCAATTTTGTCATTTGTCGCGTTGGTGTCGGAAAGGGCTAAAATTTGGCAAGCTGATTGGAAACGGCCCGAGAAATTGGACTCAAGGCTGAGTCTCGAGATCTCAAGAAATTAACGAAGAAAAATCGCACCAGGAGCAATTTTGCCATTTGTCACGATGGTGTCGGAAAGGGCTGAAATTTGGCGGGCTGATTGGAAACAGTCGGAGAAATTGGGCTCGGGGCTGAGTCTCTAGATCTCGGTAAATTATCAAAAAAAACTGCACCAGGGGCAATTTTGTCATTTGTCGCGATGGTGTCAAAATGGGCGGAAATTTAGCTGATTGATTGGAAACAAAAATCGCGCCAGGGTCACGACGGTGTCATAATGGACAAAAATATGATAGGTTGATTGGAAAAAAAATCGCGTCAGGGGTAATTTCGTCATTTGCCGCGACGTTGTCGGAATGGGTTGAAATTTGGCAGGATAATTGGAAACAAAAATTGTGCCAGGGGAAATTTTGTCATTTGTCACGAGGACGTCGGAATGGGCTGAAATTTGGCAGGTTTATTCGAAACAAAAATCACGCCTGGGGCAATTTCGTCATTTGTCGCGGCGGTGTCGGAATGGGCATAAATTTGGCTGGTTGATTGGAAACAAAAATCGTACCAGGGGTAATTTTGTCATTTGTCGCGACGCTGTCGGAATGGGCTTATATTTGGCAGGTTTATTGGAAACAAAAACCGCGCAAGGGCAATTTCATCATTTGTCGCAACGCTGTCAAAATGGGCTGAAATTTGTTAGGTTGATTGTAAATAAAAACCATGCCAGGGGCAATTCCGTCATTTGTCGCGATGGTGTCGGAATGGGCTGAAATTTGGCAGGTTGATTGGAAACAAAAATCGCGCCTGGGACAATTTTGTCATTTGTCGCGGTGCAATCGGAATGGGGTTCAATTTGGCAGGTTGATTGGAAACAAATATCGCGCCAGTGGCAATTTCGTCATTTGTCACGATGGTGTCGAAATGGGGTGAAATTTGGCACGTTGATTGGAAATAAAAATCGCGCCAGGGGCAATATTGTCATTTGTCGCGACGGTGTCGGAATTAGCTGAAATTTCGTCGGTTGATTGGAAACAGAAATCGCGCTAGGGGCAATTTTGTCATTTGTCGTGACGGTGTCGAAATTGGCTGAAATTTGGCAGGTTGATTGGAAACAAAAATCGCGCCAGGGGCAATTTTGTCATTTGTCGCGACAGTGTTCAAATGGGCTAAAATTTGGTAGGTTGATTAGAAACAAAAACTGCGCCAGGGTCAATTTTGTCATTTGTCGCGATGGTGTCGGAATGGGCCGAAATTTAGCAGATTGATTGGTAGCAAAAGTCGCGCCAAGGGCAATGGTTGATCAGAAATAGAAACCACACCAGGGGCAATTTCTTCATTTGCTGCGACGTTGTCGGAATGGGCTGAAATTTGGCAGGTTAATTGGAAACAAGAACCGCGCTAGGGGCAATTTCGTCATTTTTTGCGACGGCTTCGAATTGTGCTGAAATTTGGCAGGTTTATTGGAAACAAAAATCGTGCCCGGGGCAATTTCGTTATTTGTCGCGATGGTGTCAGAAGGGGCTGAAATTTGGCTGATTGGTTGGAAACAAAAACCGCACCAGGGTTAATTTTGTCATTTGTTACGACGCTGTCGGAATGAGCTTAAATTTAGCAGGTTGATTGGAAACAAAAATCGTGCCAGGGCAATTTCGTCATTTGTCGCGATGCCATCGGAATGGGCTGAAATTTGTTAGGTTGATTGTAAACAAAAACCGCGCCAGGGGCAATTTCGTCATTTGTCGCGACGGTGTCGAAATAGGCTGAAATTTGGAAAGTTAATTGGAAACAAAAATCACGCTAGGGATAATTTTGACATTTTTCGCGGTGCTGTCGGAATGGGGTTAAATTTAGCAGGTTGATTGGAAACAAGAACCATGCCACGGGCAATTTCATCATTTGTCACGACGGTGTCGAAATTGGCTGAAATTTGGTAGCATGATTGGAAACGATGCGCGAAATTTCGACTTTGGGTGGAGTCCCGAGATCTTGGTAAATTAATAATGAAAAATCGCACCAGGGGCAATTGTGCCATTTGCCGCATTAGTGTCGAAATGGGCTGAAATTTGGCAGGTTGTCTGGAAACGGCCCGAGAAATTGGGCTTGGGGTGGAGTCCCGAGATCTCGGGAAATTAACAAAGAAAAACTGCACCAGGGGCAAGTTTATCATTTGTCGCGATGATGTCGGAAAGGGCTGAAATTTGGCAGGCTGATTGGAAACGGCCTGAGAAATTGGACTCAGGGCTGAGTCTCGAGATCTCAAGAAATTAACGAAGAAAAATCGTACCAGGAGCAATTTTGCCATTTGTCACGATGGTGTCGAAAAGGGCTGAAATTTGGCAAGCTGATTGGAAACAACCCAAGAAATTGGACTCGAGGTTGAGTCCCGAGATCTCGAGAAATTAACAAATAAAAATCGCACTAGGGGCAATTTTGCCATTTGTCGCGATGGTGTCGAAATTGGTTGAAATTTGGTAGGCTGATTGGAAACGGCGCACGAAATTCGACTCGGGGAGGAGTCCCTAGATCTTGGTAAATTAACAAAGAAAAATCCCACAAGGGGCAATTTTGTCATTTGTCGCGTCGGTGTGGGAATGGGCTGAAATTTGGCAGGCAGATTGGAAACGGCTCGAGAAATTGGGCTCCGAGTGGAGTCCCAAGATCTCGGGAAATTAACAAAGAAAAACTACACTAGGGGCAATTTTATCATTTGCCGCGTCCGTGTTGGAAAGGGCTAAAATTTGGCAAGCTGATTGGAAATGGCCCGAGAAATTGGACTTGAGTCTGAGTTCGGAGATCTCGAGAACTTAACGAAGAAAAATCGCACCAGGATCAATTTTGCCATTTGTCGCGATGGTGTCGAAAAGGGTTGAAATTTGGCAAGCTGATTGGAAACGGCCCGAGAAACTGGACTCGGGGTTGAGCCTCGAGATTTTGGGAAATTAACAAAAAAAAAATCGCACCAGGGGTAATTTTGCCATTTGTCGCGATGGTGTCGGAATTGGCTGAAATTTGGCAGGCTGATTGGAAACGGCGCACGAAATTCGACCCGGGGTGGAGCCCTGAGATCTTGGTAAATTAACGAAGAAAAATGCTACCAGGGGCAATTTTGTCATTTGTCGCGTCGGTGTCGGAATTTGCTGAAATTTGGCAGGTTGATTGGAAACGGCCCGAGAAATTGGGCTCGGGGTCGAGTCCCAAGATCTCGGGAAATTAACAAAGATAAAATGCACCAGGGGCAATTTTATCATTTCTCACGACGGTGTCGGAAAGGGCTTAAATTTAGCAAGTTGATTGGAAACGGCCCGAGAAATTGGACTCGGGGCTGAGTCCCGAGATCTCGAGAAATTAACAAAGAAAAATCGCACTAGGGGTAATTTGCCATTTGTCGTGACGGTGTCAAAATTGGCTAAAATTTGGCAGGCTAATTGGAAACGGCCCGAGAAATTGGACTCACAGTGGAGTCCCGAGATCTCGAGAAATTAACAAAGAAAAATCGCACCAGGGGTAATTTTGTCATTTGTCGTGACGGTGTCGAAATGGGCTAAAATTTGGCAGGCTGTTTGGAAATGGCTCGAGAAATTGGGCTCAGGGTGGGGTCCCAAGATCTCAAAAAATTAACAAAGAAAAACTGCACAAGGGGCAATTTTATCCTTTGTCGCGACGGTGTCGAAAAGGGCTAAAATTTGGCAAGCTAATTGGAAATGGCCCGAGAAATTGGACTCGAGGCTGAATTCGGAGATCTCGAGAACTTAATGAAGAAAAATCGCACCAGGAGCAATTTTGCCATTTGTCGCGATGGTGTCGGAAAGGGTTGAAATTTGGCAAGCTGATTGGAAACGGCCCGAGAAATTGGACTCGGGGTTGAGCCCCGAGATTTTGGGAAATTAACAAAAAAAAATCGCACCAGGGGTAATTTTGCCATTTGTCGCGATGGTGTCGAAATTGGCTGAAATTTGGCAGGCTGATTGGAAACGGCGCACGAAATTCGACCCGGGGTGGAGCCCTGAGATCTTGGTAAATTAACGAAGAAAAATCCTACCAGGGGCAATTTTGTCATTTGTCGCGTCGGTGTCGGAATTGGCTGAAATTTGGCAGGTTAATTGGAAACGGCCCGAGAAATTGGGCTCGGGGTCGAGTCCCGAGATCTCGGGAAATTAACAAAGATAAAATGCACCAGGGGCAATTTTATCATTTCTCGCAACGGTGTCGGAAAGGGCTGAAATTTAGCAAGCTGATTGGAAACGGCCCGAGAAATTAGACTCGGGGCTGAATCCCGAGATCTCGAGAAATTAACAAAGAAAAATCGCACTAGGGGTAATTTGCCATTTGTCGCGACGGTGTTGAAATTGGCTAAAATTTGGCAGGCTAATTGGAAACGGCCCGAGTAATTGGACTCGGGGTGGAGTCCCGAGATCTCGAGAAATTAACAAAGAAAAATCGCACCGAGGGCAATTTTGTCATTTATCGTGACGGTGTTGGAACTAGCTGAAATTTGGCAGGCTGATTGGAAACAGCCTGAGAAATAGGACTCGGGACGAAGTCCCGAGATCTCGAGAAATTAACAAAGAAAAATCACACCAGAAGCAATATTTTTGTTTGTCGCGACGGTGTCGTAATGGACTGAAATTTGGCAGGCTGATTGGAAATGACCCAGGAAATTGGACTCAGGGCGGAGTCCCGAGATCTCGAAAAATTAACAAAGAAAAATTGTACTAGGGACAATTTGGTCATTTGTCACGACAGTGTTGAAATGGGTTGAAAATTTTCATGTTGATGTGAAACTATTCGAGAAATTGGGCTCGGGCAAGGTCTTGTGATCTCGAGAAATTAACCAAGAAAAACCACACAAGAGGCAATTATGTCATTTGTCGCGACGGTGTCTGAATGGGCTAAATTTTGGCAGGATGATTGAAAACAGTGTGAGAAATTGGACTCGGGCCGAAGTCCCGAGATCTCGAAAAATTAACAAAGAAAAATCGTACCTGGGGTAATTTTGTCATTTGTCGTGATGGTGTCGGAATGGGCTGAAATTTGACAGGCTGATTGGAAACTGCCCGAGAAATTGGACTCAGGGGTGGAGTCCCGAGATCTCGAGAAATTAACGAAGAAAAATCGCACCAGGGGCTATTTTGTCAATTGTCGCGACAGTGTTGTAATGGACTGAAATTTGGCAAGCGACTGGAATCGACGCGAGAAATTGGACTCCGGGCGAAGTCCCAAGATCTCGGGAAATTAACAAAGAGAAACCGCACCTGGGGCAATTTTGTCATTTGTCGTGACGGAGTCGGAATGAGCTGACAAATCTCGAGAAATTAACAAAGAAAAACCGCACCAGGGGTAATTCTGTCATTTGTCGCTGCGGTGTCAAAATGGGTTGAAATTTTGCAGGCTAATTGGAAACGGCCCGAGAAATTGGACTCGGGGCAGAGTCCCGAGATCTCGGTAAATTAACAAAGAAAAATTGCTCCAGGGGCTATTTTTTCATTTGTCGTGTCGGTTTGGGAATGGGCTAAAATTTGGCAGGCTAATTGGAAACAGCAGGAGAATTTGGGCTCGGGGCTGAGTCCCGAGATCTTGGTAAATTAACAAAAAAAATTGCACGAGGGGCAATTTTGTCATTTGTCGCGACGGTGTCGGAATGGGCGGAAATTTAGCCGATTGATTGGAAACAAAAATTGCGCCAGGGTCGTGACAGTCTCAGAATGGGTAAAAATATGACAGGTTGGTTTGAAAAAAAATCGTGCCAGAGGTAATTTCGTCATTTGCCGCAACGTTGTCGGAATGGGCTGAAATTATGTAGGTTAATTGGAAACAAAAATCGCGCCAGGGGAAATATCGTCATTTGTCACGGCGACATCGAAATGGGCTGAAATTTGGCAGGTTTATTCGAAACAAAAATCGCGCCCGGGGCAATTTAGTCATTTGTCGTGACGGTGTCGGAATGGGCATAAATTTGGCTGGTTGATTGGATACAAAAACCGCACCAGGGACAATTTTGTCATTTGTCGCGACGCTATCGGAATGGGCTTGTATTTGGCAGGTTTATTGGAAACAATAACCGCGCAAGGGCAATTTTGCCATTTGTCGCAACGCTGTCGAAATGGGCTGAAATTTATTAGGTTGATTGTAAACAAAAACCACGCCAGGGACAATTCCGTCATTTGTCTTGACGGTGTCGGAATGGGCTGAAATTTGGCAGGTTGATTGGAAACAAAAATCGCGCCTGGGGCAATTTTGTCATTTGTCGCGGTGCTGTCGGAATGGGGTTCAATTTGGCAGGTTGATTGGAAACAAATATCGCGCCAGGGGCAATTTCGTCATTTGTCACGATGGTGTCGAAATAGGGTGAAATTTGGCAAGTTGATTGGAAATAAAAATCGTGCCAGGGGCAATTTTGTCATTTGTCGCGATGGTGTCAAAATTAGCTAAAATTTCGTCGGTTGATTGGAAACAAAAATCGCGCCTGGGGCAACTTTGTCATTTGTCGTGACGGTGTTGAAATTGGCTTCAATTTGGCAGGTTGATTGGAAACAAAAATCGCGCCAGGGGTAATTTTGTCATTTGTCGCGATGGTGTTCAAATGGGCTACAATTTGGCAGGTTGACTAGAAACAAAAACTGCGCCAGGGTCAATTTTGTCATTTGTCGCGATGGTGTTGGAATGGGCTGAAATTTAGCAGATTGATTGGAAACAAAAATCGCGCCAAGGGCAATTTCATCATTTATCGTGACGGTGTCCGAATGGCAAAAATTTGACAGGTTGATTGGAAATAGAAACCACGCCAGGGGTAATTTCTTCATTTGCCGCGACGTTGTCGGAATGGGCTGAAATTTGGCAGGTTAATTGGAAACAAGAACCACGCCAGGGGCAATTTCGTCATTTGTCGCGACGGTGTCGAAATGGGGTGAAATTTGGCAGGTTGAATGGAAACAAAAATAGCGCGCCGGGGCAATTTCATCATTTGTCGCGACGGCTTCGAAATGTGCTGAAATTTGGCAGGTTTATTGGAAACAAAAAATCGTGCTAGGGGCAATTTCGTTATTTGTCGCAATGGTGTCAGAAGGGGCTGAAATTTGGCTGGTTGATTGGAAACAAAAACCGCGCCAGGGTCAATTTTGTCATTTGTAGCGACACTGTCGGAATGGGCTTAAATTTGGCAGGTTGATTGGAAACAAAAATCGCGTCCGGGCAATTTTGTCATTTGTCGCGTCGGTGTGGGAATTGGCTAAAATTTGGCTGGCTGATTGGAAACAGCTGGAGAAATTGGGCTCGGGGCTGAGTCCCGAGATCTCGATAAAATAACCAAAAATTGCACCAGGGGCAATTTTGTCATTTGTCGCGACGGTGTCGGAATGGGTGGAAATTTAGCAGATTGATTGGAAACAAAAATCGCGCCAGGGTCACGACGGTGTCGAAATGGGGGAAATTTAACAGATTGATTGGAAACAAAAATCACGCCAGGGTCACGATGGTGTCAGAATGGGCAAAAATATGACAGGTTGGTTGGAAAAAAACCGCGCCAGGGGTAATTTCGTCATTTGTCGCAACGTTGTCGGAATGGGCTGAAATTTGGCAGGTTAGTTGGAAACAAGAACCGCGCCACAGACAATTTTGTCATTTGTCGCGACGGTGTCGAAATGGGGTGAAATTTGGCCGGTTGAATGGAAACAAAAATCACGCGCCGGGCCGATTTCATCATTTGTCACGATGGCTTTGAAATGTACTGAAATTTGGCAGGTTTATTGGAAAAAAAAATCGTGCTCGGGCCAATTCCGTTGTTTGTCGCAATGGTGTCAGAAGGGGCTGAAATTTGGCTGGTTGATTGGCAACAAAAACCGCGCCAGGGTCAATTTTGTCATTTGTCACGACGCTGTCGGAATGGGCTTAAATTTGGCAGGTTGATTGGAAACAAAAACCACGTCGGGGCAATTTCGTCAACTGTCGCGATACCATCGGAATAGGCTGAAAATTGTCAGGTTGATTGTAAACAAAAATCGCGCCAGGTGCAATTTTGTCATTTGTCGCGACGGTGTCGAAATAAGCTGAAATTTGGCAGGTTAATTGGAAACAAAAATCATGCCAGGGGTAATTTTGATATTTGTCGCGACACTGTCGAAATGGGGTTAAATTTGGCAGGTTGATTGGAAACAAAAACTACGCTAGGGGTAATTTCGTCATTCGTCACGAAGGTGTCGGAATTGGCTGAAATTTGGTAGGTTTATTGGAAACGACGCGCGAAATTCGACTCGGGGTGGAGTCCCGAGATCTTGGTAAATTAACAAAGAAAAATCGCACTAGAGGCAATTTTGCCATTTGTCGCGTCGGTGCCGGAATGGGTTGAAATTTGGCAGGCTGTCTGGAAACGACCCTAGAAATTGGGCTTGGGGCAGAGTCCCGAGATCTCGAGAAATTAACAAAGACAAATTGCACCAGGGGCAATTTTATCATTTGTCGCGATGGTGTCGGAAAGGGCTGAAATTTGGCAAGCTGATTGAAAACGGCCCAAGAAATTGGACTCGGGGCTGAGTCCCGAGATCCAGAGAAATTAAGAAGAAAAATCGCACCAGGAGCAATTTTGCCATTTCTCATGACGGTGTCGGAAAGGACTGAAATTTGGAAACCTGATTGAAAACGGCCCGAGAAATTGGACTCGAGGTTGAGTCCCGAGATCTTGAGAAATTAACAAAGAAAAATTGCACCAGGGGCAATTTTATCATTTGTCGCGATGGTGTCGGAAAGGGCTGAAATTTGGCAAGCTGATTGGAAACAGCCCAAGAAATTGGACTCGGGGCTGAGTCCCGAGATCCAGAGAAATTAACGAAGAAAAATCGCACCAGGAGCAATTTTGCCATTTCTCATGACGGTGTCGGAAAGGGCTGAAATTCGGAAACCTGATTGAAAATGGACCGAGAAATTGGACTCGTGGTTGAGTCCCGAGATCTCGAGAAATTAGCAAAGAAAAATCGTACCAAGGGCAATTTTGCCATTTGTCGCGACGGTGTCGTAATTGGCTGAAATTTGGCAGGCTGATTGGAAACGGCGCACGAAATTCGACTCAGGGTGGACTCCCTAGATCTTGGTAAATTAACAAAGAAAAATCCAACCGGGGACAATTTTGTCATTTGTCGCGTCGGTGTCAGAATGAGCCAAAATTTGGTAGGCCGATTGGAAACGGCCCGAGAAATTGGGCTCGGGGCGGAGTCCCAAGATCTCCGGAAATTAACAAAGAAAAACTACACCACGACAATTTTATCATTTTCCGCGACGGTGTCGGAAAGGGCTGAAATTTGGCAAGTTAATTGGAAACGGCCTGAGAAATTGGACTCGGGGCCGAGTCTCGAGATCTCAAGAAATTAACAAAGAAAAATCGCACCAGGGGCAATTTTATCATTTGTCGTGACGGTGTCGGAATGGGCTGAAATTTGGCAGGCTGTTTGGAAACGACTCGAGAAATTGGGCTCAGGGCAGAGTCCCGAGATCTCGAAAAATTAACAAAGAAAAACTGCACAAGGGGCAATTCTATCATTTGTCGCGACGGTGTCGAAAAGGGCTGAAATTTGGCAAGCTGATTAGAAACGACTCGAGAAATTGGACTCGAGGCTGAGTCCCGAGATCTCAGAACTTAACGAAGAAAAATCGCACCAGGAGCAATTTTACCATTTGTCGCGACGGTGTCGGAAAGGGCTGAAATTTGGCAAGCTGATTGGAAACGGCCCGAGAAACTGGTCTCGGGGTTTAGTCCCGAGATTTCGAGAAATTAACGAAGAAAAATCGCACCAGGGGTAATTTTGTCATTTGTCGCGACGGTGTCGGAATTGGCTGAAATTTGGCAGGCTGATTGGAAACGGCGCGCGAAATTCGACCCGGGGTGGAGTCCCAAGATCTTGGTAAATTAACAAAGAAAAATCCTACCAGGGGCAATTTTGTCATTTGTAGCGTTGGTGTCGAAATTGGCTGAAATTTGGCAGGTTGATTGGAAAGGCCCGAGAAATTGGGCTCGGGGCCGAGTCCCAAGATCTCGGGAAATTAACAAAGAAAAACTGCACCAGGGGCAATTTTATCATTTCTCGCGACGGTGTCGAAAATGGCTGAAATTTGGCAAGCTAATTGGAAACGGCCCAAGAAATTGGACTCGGGGCTGAGTCCCGAGATCTCGAGAAATTAACAAAGAAAAATAGCAACAGGGGCAATTACCAATTGTCGCGACGGTGTCGGAATTGGTTGAAATTTGGCAGGCTGATTGGAAACGGCCCGAGAAATTGGACTCATGGCGAAGTCCCGAGATCTCGAGAAATTAACAAAGAAAAATTGCACTAGGGGCAATTTTGTCATTTGTCGCGATGGTGTCGGAACTGGCTGAAATTTGGCAGACTGATTGGAAACAGCCCGAGAAATTGGACTTGGTGCGGAGTCCCGAGATCTCGGGAAATTAACAAAGAAAAATCGCACCAGGGGCAATTTTGTCATTTGTCGCGATGGTGTCGGAACTGGCTGAAATTTGGCAGACTGATTGGAAACAGCCCGAGAAATTGGACTTGGTGCGGAGTCCCGAGATCTCGGGAAATTAACAAAGAAAAATCGCACCAGGGGCAATTTTTTCGTTTGTCGCAACGGTGTCGGAATGGTCTGAAATTTGGCAGGCTGATTGGAAATGGCCCGAGAAATTGGACTCATGGCGGAGTCCCGAGATCTCGAAAAATTGACAAAGAAAAATCGTACCAGGGACAATTTGGTCATTTGTCACGACGGTGTTGAAATGGGTTGAAGTTTTCCTTGTTGATGTGAAACTGCCCGAGAAATTGGGCTCGGGGCAAAGTCTCGTGATCTCGAGAAATTAACCAAGAAAAACCACACAAGGGGAAATTATGTCATTTGTCGCGACGGTGTCTGAATGGGCTGAAATTTGGCAGGATGATTGGAAACAGTGTGAGAAATTGGACTCGGGCCGGAGTCCCAAGATCTCGAAAAATTAACAAAGAAAAATCGTACCAGGGGTAATTTTGTCATTTGTCATGACGGTGTCGGAATGGGCTGAAATTTGGCAGGC
Source organism: Olea europaea var. sylvestris (assembly GCF_002742605.1). NCBI lineage: Eukaryota > Viridiplantae > Streptophyta > Magnoliopsida > Lamiales > Oleaceae > Olea > Olea europaea. Next base: position 32,462 of record NW_019266804.1, read on the forward strand.
TGATTGGAAACGGCCCTAGAAATTGGACTCAGGGGCGGAGTCCCGAGATCTCAGGAAATTAACAAAGAAAAACGTACCAGGGGCAACTTTGTTATTTGTTGCGACGGTGTTGTAATGGGTTGAAATTTGGCAGGCGACTGGAATCGGCGCGAGAAATTGGACTCCGGGTGGAGTCTCGAGAACTCGGGAAATTAACAAAGAAAAACCACACTGGGGGCAATTTTGTCATTTGTCGTGACGGTGTCAGAATGAGCTGACAAATCTCGAGAAATTAACAAAATAAAATCCCACCAGGGGCAATTTTGTCATTTGTCGTTGCGGTGTCAAAATGGGTTGAAATTTTGTAGGCTAATTGGAAATGGCCCGAGAAATCGGACTCGGGGCGAAATCTCGAGATCTCGGGAAATTAACAATGACAAATCGTACCGAGGGCAATTTTGTCATTTGTCGCTATAGTGTCGTAATGGACTGAAATTTGGCAGGCTGAATGGAAACGGCCCAAGAAATTGGACTCAGGGGCGAAGTCCCGAGATCTCAGGAAATTAACAAAGAAAAATCGCACCAGGGGCAATTTTGTTATTTGTCGCGACGGTGTCGTAATGGGCTGAAATTTGGCAGGCGACTGGAATCGGCGCAAGAAATTGGACTCCGAGCGGAGTCCCGAGATCTCGGGAAATTAACAAAGAAAAACCACACCGGGGGCAATTTTGTCATTTGTCGCGACGGTGTCGGAATGAGGTGACAAATCTCGAGAAATTAACAAAGAAAAACTGCATCAGGGACAATTTTGTAATTTGTCGCTGCAGTGTCAAAATGGGTTGAAATTTTGCAGGCTGATTGGAAACAGCTGGAGAAATTGAACTCGGGGCGAAATCCCGAGATCTCGGGAAATTAAAAATGAAAAATCGTACCGGGGGCATTTTTGTGATTTGTCGCGATAGTGTCGTATTGGACTAAAATTTCGCAGACTGATTGGAAACGACGCGCGAAATTCGACTTGGGGCGGAGTCCCGAGATCTCGATAAATTTACAAAGAAAAATCGCACCAGGGGCAATTTTGTCATTTGTTGCGTCGGTGTGGGAATTGGCTAAAATTTGGCGGGCTGATTGGAAACAGCCGGAGAAATTGGGCTCGAGGCTGAGTCTCGAGATCTCGATAAATTAACAAAGAAAAATTGCACCAGGGGCAATTTGGTCATTTGTCGCGACGGTGTCGGAACTGGCAGAAATTTGGCTGGCTGATTGGAAACGGCCTGAGAAATTGGACTCGGGGCGGAGTCCCGAGATCTCGTGAAATTAACGAAGAAAAATTGCACTAGGGGTAATTTTTTCGTTTGTCACGGCGGTGTCAGAATGGACTGAAATTTGGCAGGCTGATTAGAAACGGCCCGAGAAATTGGACTCAGGGGCGAAGTCCTGAGATCTCGGGAAATTAACACAGAAAGATCGCAGCAGGGGCAATTTTGTTTTTCGTCACGACGGTGTTGTAATGGGCTGAAATTTGGCAGGCGACTGGAATCGGCGCGAGAAATTGGACTCCTAGCGGAGTCCCGAGATCTCGAGAAATTAACAAAGAAAAATTGCACCATGGCAATTTGCCATTTGTCGCGACAGTGTTGAAATTGGCTGAAATTTGGCAGGCTGATTGGAAATGGCCCGAGAAATTGGACTCGGGGCGGAGTCCCGAGATCTCGAGAAAGTAACAAAGAAAAATCGCACCAGGGAAATTTGGTCATTTTTCGTGACGGTGTCGTAACTGGCAGAAATTTGGCAGGCTGATTGGAAACGGCCCGAGAAATTGGACTCGGGGCGGAGTCCCGAGATCTCGGGAAATTAACAAAGAAAAATTGAACTAGGGGTAATTTTTTCGTTTGTCACGACGGTGTCAAAATGGACCGAAATTTGGCAGGAGATTGGAATCGGCCCGAGAAATTGGACTCCGGGTGGAGTCCCGAAATCTCGGGAAATTAACAAAGAAAAACCACACCCGGGGCAATTTTGTCTTTTGTCGTGGCGGTGTCGGAATGAGCTGACAAATCTCGAAAAATTAACAAAGAAAAATCGCACCAGGGGCAATTTTGTCATTTGTTGCATCGGTGTCGGAATGGGCTGAAATTTGGCAGGTTGATTGGAAACGGCCCGAGAAATTGGGCTCAGGGCGGAGTCCTAAGATCTCGGGAAATTAACAAAGAAAAACTGCACCAGAGGCAATTTTATCATTTCTCACAACGGTGTCGAAAGGGGCTGAAATTTGGCAAGCAGATTGGAAACGGCCCCAGAAATTGGACTCGGGGTTGAGTCTAGAGATCTCGAGAAATTAACGAAGAAAAATCACACCAGGAGCAATTTTGCCATTTCTCGCGACGGCGTCGAAAAGGGCTGAAATTTGGCAAGCTGATTGGAAACGGCCGAGAAACTGAACTCGAGGTTAAGTCCCGAGATCGAGAAATTAACAAAGAAAAATCGCACCAGGGGTAATTTTGTCATTTGTCGCGATGGTGTCGAAATTGGCTGAAATTTGGCAGGCTGATTGGAAACGACGCGCAAAATTCGACTCGAGGTGGAGTCCCAAGATCTTGGTAAACTAACAAAGAAAACTCCTACCAGGGGCAATTTTGTCATTTGTCGTGTCGGTGTCGGATTGTGTTGAAATTTGGTAGGTTGATTGGAAACGAGCCGAGAAATTGGGCTCGGGGCGGAGTTCCAAGATCTCGGGAAATTAACAAAGAAAAATCGCACCAAGGGCAATTTTTTCGTTTGTCACGGTGGTGTCGGAATGGACTGAAATTTGGTATGCTGATTGGAAATCGCCCGAGAAATTGGACTCCGGGCTGAGTCCCGAGATCTCGAGAAATTAACAAAGAAAAATCGCAACAGGGGCAATTTGCCATTTGTCGCGAAGATGTCGAAATTGGTTTAAATTTGGCAGGCTGATTGGAAACAACCCGAGAAATTGGACTTAGGGCGAAGTCCCGAGATCTCGAGAAATTAACAAAGAAAAATCGCACCAGGGGCAATTTTGTCGTTTGTCGCGACGATGTCGGAACTGGCTAAAATTTGGTAGGCTGATTGGAAACGGCCCGAGAAATTGGTCTCGGTGTGGAGTCCCGAGATCTCAGGAAATTAACAAAGAAAAATCGCACCAGGGGCAATCCGTTTGTCGTGACGGTGTCGGAATGGTATGAAATTTGGCAGGCTGATTGGAAATGGCCCTAGAAATTGGACTCATGGCGGAGTCTCGAGATCTCGAAAAATTAACAAAGAAAAATCGTACCAGGGACAATTTGGTCATTTGTCGTGACGGTGTTGAAATGGGTTGAAATTTTCCTTGTTGATGTGAAACTGCCCGAGAAATTGGGCTCGGGGCAGAGTCTCGTGATCTCAAGAAATTACCCAGGAAAAACCACACAAGGGGTAATTATTTCATTTGTCGCGACGGTGTCTGAATGGGCTGAAATTTGGCAGGATGATTGGAAACAGTGTGAGAAATTGGACTCGGGCCGGAGACCCAAGATCTCGAAAAATTAACAAAGAAAAATCGTACCAGGGGTAATTTTGTCATTTGTCATGACGGTGTCGGAATGGGCTGAAATTTGGCAGGCTGATTGGAAACGGCCCTAGAAATTGGACTCAGGGGCGAAGTCTCGTGATCTCGAGAAATTAACAAAGAAAAATCGCACCAGGGACAACTTTGTTATTTGTTGCGACGATGTCGTAATGGGCTGAAATTTGGCAGGCGACTGGAATCGGCGCGAGAAATTGGACTCCGGGCGGAGTCCCGAGATCTCGGGAAATTAACAAAGAAAAATCACACCAGGGACAATTTTGTCATTTGTCGTGACGGTGTCGGAATGAGCTGACAAATCTCGAGAAATTAACAAAGAAAAATCGCACTAGGGGCAATTTTGTCATTTGTCATGAAGGTGTCAAAATGGGTTGAAATTTTGCAGGCTAATTGGAAACGGCCCGAGAAATCGGACTCGGGGCGAAATCCCGAGATCTCGGGAAATTAACAATGAAAAATTGTACCGGGGGCAATTTTGTCATTTGTCGCGATAGTGTCGTAATGGACTGAAATTTGGCAGGCTGATTGGAAACGGCCCGAGAAATTGGACTCAGGGGCGGAGTCCCGAGATCTTGGGAAAGTAACAAAGAAAAATCGCACCCGGGGCAATTTTGTTATTTGTCGCGACGGTGTCGTAATGGGCTGAAATTTGGCAGGCGACTGGAATCGGCGCAAGAAATTGGACTCCGGGCGGAGTCCCGAGATCTCGGGAAATTAACAAAGAAAAATCGTACCGGGGGCAATTTTGTCATTTGTCGCGACGGTGTCGGAATGAGCTGACAAATCTCGAGAAATTAACAAAGAAAAATTGCATCAGGGGCAATTTTGTCATTTGTCGATGCGGTGTCAAAATGGGTTGAAATTTTGCAGGCTGATTGGAAACGGCCCGAGAAATTGAACTCGGGGCGAAATCCCGAGATCTCGGGAAATTAATAATGAAAAATCAAACCGGGGGCATTTTTGTGATTTGTCGCGATAGTGTCGTATTGGACTGAAATTTCACAGGCTGATTGGATACGGCGCGCGAAATTTGACTCGGGGCGGAGTCCCGAGATCTCGGTAAATTAACAAAGAAAAATCGCACCAGGGGCAATTTTGTCATTTGTCGTGTCGGTGTGGGAATTGGCTAAAATTTGGCGAGCTGATTGGAAACAGTCGGAGAAATTGGGCTCGGGGCTGAGTCCCGAGATCTCGGCAAAATAACCAAAAATTGCACCAGGGGCAATTTTGTCATTTGTCGTGACGGTTTCGGAATGGGCGGAAATTTAGCAGATTGATTGGAAACAAAAATCGCGCCAGGGTCACGACGGTGTCAGAATGGGCAAAAATATGACAGGTTGGTTGGAAAAAAATCGCGCCAGTGGTAATTTCATCATTTGCCGTGACGTTGTTGGAATGGGCTGAAATTTGGCAGGTTAATTGGAAATAAGAACCGCGCCACTGACAATTTCGTCATTTGTCGCAATGGTGTTGGAATGGGGTGAAATTTGGTAGGTTGAATGGAAACAAAAATCGCGCGCCGGGGCAATTTCATCATTTGTTGTGACGGCTTCGAAATGTGCTGAAATTTGGCAGGTTTATTGGAAACAAAAATCGTGCCCGGGCCAATTTCGTTGTTTGTCGCAATGGTGTCAGAAGGGGCTGAAATTTGGCTGGTTGATTGGAAACAAAAACCGCGCCAGGGTCAATTTTGTCATTTGTCGCAACGCTGTCGGAATGGGCTTAAATTTGGCAGGTTGATTGGAAACAAAAATCGCGCCAGGGCAATTTCGTCATTTGTCGCGATGCCATCAGAATGGGCTAAAATTTCTCAGGTTGATTGTAAAGAAAAATCGCGCCAGGGGCAATTTCATTTGTCGCGATGGTGTCGAAATAGGCTAAAATTTGGCAGGTTAATTGGAAACAAAAATCGTACTAGGAGCAATTTTACCATTTGTCACGACGGTGTCAAAAAAGGCTGAAATTTGGCAACCTGATTGGAAATGGCCCTAGAAATTGGACTCGAGGTTGAGTCCCGAGAACTAGAGAAATTAACAAAGAAAAATCGCACCAGGGGCTATTTAGCCATTTGTCGTGACGGTGTCAGAATTGGCTGAAATTTGGCAAGTTGATTGGAAACGGCGCACGAAATTCGACTTGGGTGGAGTCCCTAGATCTTGGTAAATTAACAAAGAAAAATCCCACCAGGGGCAATTTTGTCATTTGTCTCGTCGGTGTCAGAATGGGCTAAAATTTGGCAGGCTGATTGGAAACGGCCCGAGAAATTGGCTCGGGGCGGAGTCCCCAGATCTCGAAAAATTAACAAAGAAAAACTGCACCAGGGACAATTTTATCATTTGCCGCGACGGTGTCGGAAAGGGCTGAAATTTGGCAACCTGATTGGAAATAGCCCGAGAAATTGGACTCGGGGCAGAGTCTCGAGATCTTAAGAAATTGACCAAGAAAAATCACACCAGGGGTAATTTTGTCCTTTGTCGCGACGGTGTCGGAATGGGCTGAAATTTGGTAGGTCATTTGGAAACGGCTCGAGAAATTGGGCTCAGGGGGGAGTCTCGAGATCTCGAAAAATTAACGAAGAAAAATCACACCAGGAGCAATTTTATCATTTGTGGCGACGGTGTTGGAAAGGGCTGAAATTTGGCAAGCTGATTGGAAACGGTCTGAGAAATTGGACTCGGGGCTGAGTCCCGAGATCTCGAGAACTTAACGAAGAAAAATCGCACCAGGAGCAATTTTGCCATTTGTCACGACGGTGTCCGAAAGGGCTGAAATTTGGCAAGCTGATTGAAAATGGCCCGAGAAACTGGACTCTGGGTTGAGTCCCGAGATTTCGAGAAATTAACAAAGAAAAATCGCACCAGGGGTAATTTTGTCATTTGTCGCGACGGTGTCGGAATTGGCTGAAATTTGGCAGGCTGATTGGAAACGGCGCGCGAAATTCGTCCCGGGGTGGAGTCCCGAGATCTTGGTAAATTAACAAAGAAAAATCCTACCAGGGATAATTTTGTCATTTGTCGCGTCGGTGTCGGAATGGGCTGAAATTTTGCAAGCTGATTGGAAACGGCCCGAGAAATTGGACTCGGGGCCCAGTCCCAAGATCTCGAGAAATTAACAAAGAAAAATTGCACCAGGGGCAATTTGCCATTTGTCACGACTGTGTCGGAATTGGCTGAAATTTGACAGGCTGATTAGAAACGGCCCAAGAAATTGGACTCGGGGCTGAGTCCGAAGATCTCGAGAAATTAAAAAAGAAAAATCGCACCAGGGGCAATTTGCCATTTGTCGTGACGGTGTCGGAATTGACTGAAATTTGGCAGGCTGATTGGAAATGGCCAGAGAAATTGGACTCGAGGCGGAGTCCCTAGATCTCGAGAAATTAACAAAGAAAAATCGCACCAGGGTCAATTTTGTCATTTGTCGTGACAGTGTCGGAATGAGCTGACAAATCTCGAGAAATTAACAAAGAAAAACCGCACCAGGGGCAATTTTGTCCTTTGTCACGACGGTGTCGGAATGGGCTAAAATTTGGCAGGCCATTTGGAAACGACTCGAGAAATTGGGCTCAAGGGGGAGTCCCGAGATCTCGAAAAATGAACAAAGAAAAATTGCACAAGGGGAAATTTTATCATTTGTCGCGACGGTGTCGGAAAGGGCTGAAATTTGGCAAGCTGATTGGAAACTGCCCGAGAAATTGGACTCGGGGCTGAGTCCTGAGATCTCGAGAACTTAACGATGAAAAATCGCACGAGGAGCAATTTTGCCATTTGTCACGACGGTGTCGGAAAGGGCTGAAATTTGGCAAGCTGATTGAAAACGGCCCGAGAAACTGGACTCGGGGTTGAGACCCGAGATTTCGAGAAATTAACAAAGAAAAAAGGCACCAGGGGTAATTTTGTCATTTGTCGCGACGATGTCGGAATTGGCTGAAATTTGGCGGGCTGATTGGAAACGGCGCACGAAATTCGACCCAGGGTGGAGTCCCGAGATCTTGGAAAATTAACAAGGAAAAATCCTACCAGGGGCAATTTTGTCATTTGTCTCGACGGTGTCGGAAAGGGCTGAAATTTGGCAAGCTGATTGGAAACGGCCCGAGAAACTGGACTCGGGGTTGAGTCCCAAGATTTCGAGAAATTAACAAACAAAAATCGTACCAGGGGTAATTTTGTTATTTGTCGTGACGGTGTCGAAATTGGCTGAAATTTGGGAAACGACGCGCGAAATTCGACCTGGGGTAGAGTCCCGAGATCTTGGTAAATTAACAGAGAAAAATCCTACCAGGGGCAATTTCGTTATTTGTCGCGTCGGTGTCGAATTGGGCTGAAATTTGGCAGGTTGAGTGGAAACGGCCCGAGAAATTGGGCTCGGGGCGGAGTTCCAAGATCTCGGGAAATTAACAAAGAAAAATCGCACCAGGGGCAATTTTTTCGTTTGTCGCGGTGGTGTCGGAATGGACTGAAATTTGGTATGCTGATTGGAAATCGCCCGAGAAATTGGACTCTTGGCGGAGTCCCGAGATCTCGAGAATTTAATAAAGAAAAATTGCACCAGGGGCAATTTACCATTTGTCACGACGGTGTCAAAATGGGTTGAAATTTTGCAAGCCAATTGGAAACGGCCGGAGAAATTAGACTCGGGGCGAAATCCCGAGATCTCGGGAAATTAACAATGAAAAATCGTACCGGGGGCAATTTTGTCATTTGTCGCGATAGTGTCGTAATGGACTGAAATTTGGCAGGCTAATTGGAAACGGCCCGAGAAATTGGACTCAGGGGCAGAGTCCTGAGATCTCGAGAAATTAACAAAGAAAAATCGCACCAGGGGACAATTTTGTTATTTGTTGCGACGGTGTCGTAATGGGCTGAAATTTGGCTAGCGACTGGAATTGGCGCAAGAAATTGGACTCCGGGCGGAGTCGCGAGATCTCGGGAAATTAACAAAGAAAAATTGCATCGGAGGCAATTTTGTCATTTGTCGCGACGGTGTCGGAATGAGCTGACAAATCTCGAGAAATTAAGAAAGAAAAACCGCACCAGGGGTAATTTTGTCATTTGTTGCTGCGATGTCAAAATGGGTTGAAATTTTGCAAGCTGATTGGAAACGGCGCGCGAAATTCGACTTGGGGCCAAATCCCGAGATCTCGATAAATTAACAAAGAAAAATCGCACCAGGGGCAATTTTGTCATTTGTCGCGTCGGTGTGGGAATGGGCTAAAATTTGGCAGGCTGATTGGAAACAGCCGGAGAAATTGGGCTCGGGGCTGAGTCCCGAGATTTCGGTAAATTAACAAAAAAAACTGCACCAGGGGCAATTTTTTCATTTGTCGCGACGGTGTCGAAATGGGCCGAAATTTAGTATATTGATTGGAAACAAAAATCGCGCCAGGGTCGCGACGGTGTCAGAATGGGTAAAAATATGATAGGTGGGTTGGAAAAAAGCCACTCGAGGGGTAATTTCGTTATTTGCCGCGACGTTGTCGGAATGGGCTGAAATTTGGCAGGTTAATTGGAAATAAAAATCGTGCCAGGGGCAATTTCGTCATTTGTCACGACGACGTCGAAATGGGCTGAAATTTGGTAGGTTTATTCAAACAAAAAAACACGCCCGGAGCAATTCCGTCATTTGTCGCGGCAGTGTCGGAATGGGCATAAATTTGGCTGGTTGATTGGAAACAAAAATCGCACCAAGGGCAATTTTGTCATTTGTCACGACGCTGTCGCAATGGGCTTATATTTGGCAGGTTTATTGCAAACAAAAACCGCGCAAGGGCAATTTCATCATTTGTCGCAACGCTGTCGAAATGGGCTGAAATTTGTTTGGTTGATTGTATACAAAAACCACGTCAGGGGTAATTCCGTCATTTGTCGCGATGGTGTCGGAATGGGCTGAAATTTGGCAGGTTGACTGGAAACAAAAATCGCGCCTGAGGCAATTTTGTCATTTGTCACGGTGCTGTTGAAATGGGGTTCAATTTGGCAGGTTGACTGGAAACAAATATCGCGCCAGGGGCAATTTGGTCATTTGTCACGATGGTGTAGAAATGGGGTGAAATTTGGCATGTTGATTGGAAATAAAAATCGCGCCAGGAGCAATTTTGTCATTTGTCGTGACGGTGTCGAAATTAGCTGAAATTTCGTCGGTTGATTGGAAACAAAAATCGCGCCAGGGGAAATTTTGTCATTTGTCATGACGGTGTCGAAATTGGCTGAAATTTGACAGGTTGATTGGAAACAAAAACTGCGCCGGGGGCAATTTTGTCATTTGTCGTGACGGTGTTCAAATGGGCTAAAATTTGGTAGGTCGTTTAGAAAAAAAACTACGCCAGGGTCAATTTTGTCATTTGTCACGATGGTGTCGGAATGGGCTGAAATTTAGCAGATTGATTGGAAACAAAAATCGCGCTAAGGGCAATTTCGTCATTTGTCGCGACGGTGTCCGAATGGCAAAAATTTGACAGGTTGATCGGAAATAGAAACCACGCCAGGGGTAATTTCTTCATTTGCCACGACGTTGTCGGAATGGGCTGAAATTTGGCAGGTTAATTGCAAACAAGAACCGCGCCAGGGGCAATTTCGTCATTTGTCACGACGGTGTCGAAATGGGGTGAAATTTGGCAGGTTGAATGAAAACAAAAATCGTACGCTGGGGCAATTTCATCATTTGTCGCGACGGCTTCGAAATATGTTGAAATTTGGCAGGTTTATTGGAAACAAAAATCGTGCCCGGGCCAATTTCGTTATTTGTCGCAATGGTGTCAGAAGTGGCTTAAATTTGGTTGGTTGATTGGAAACAAAAACCGCGCTAGGGTCAACTTTGTCATTTGTCGCGACGCTGTTGGAATGGGCTTAAATTTGGTAGGTTGATTGGAAACAAAAACCGCGCTAGGGCAATTTCGTCATTTGTCTCGATGCCATCGGAATGGGCTGAAATTTGTCAGGTTGATTGTAAACAAAAATCGCGCAGGGGCAATTTCGTCATTTGTCGCGACGATGTCGAAATAGGCTGAAATTTGGCAGGTTAATTGGAAACAAAAATTGTGCCAAGGGTAATTTTGACATTTGTCGGGGCGCTGTCGGAATGGGGTTAAATTTGGCAGGTTGACTGGAAACAAGAACCACGCCAGGGACAATTTCGTCATTTTTCATGATGGCGTCGAAATTGGCTGAAATTTGGTAGGTTCATTGGAAACGACGCGCGAAATTCGACTCGGGGTGGAGTCCCGAGATCTTGGTAAATTAACAAAGAAAAATTGCACCAGGGGCAATTTTACCATTTGTAGCATCGGTGCCGGAATGGACTGAAATTTGGTAGGCTGTCTAGAAACGGCCCGAGAAATTGGGCTCGGGGCGGAGTCCCGAGATCTCAAGAAATTAACAAAGATAAATTGCAGCAGGGGCAATTTTATAATTTGTCGCGACGGTGTCGGAAAGGGCTGAAATTTGGCAAGCTGATTGGAAACGGCCCAAGAAATTGGGCGGGGCTGAGTCCCGAGATCTCGAGAAATTAACGAAGAAAAATCGCACCAGGAGCAATTTTGCCATTTGTCACGACGGTATCGGAAAGGTCCAAAATTTGGTAACCTGTTTGGAAACGGCCCTAGAAACTGGACTCGAGGTTGAGTCCCGAGATCTCGAGAAATTAACGAAGAAAAAATCACACAAGGGACAATTTTGCCATTTGTCGCGACAGTGTCAGAATTGGCTGAAATTTGGCAAGCTGATTGGAAACAGCTCACGAAATTCGACTCGGGATGGAGTCCCTAGATCTTGGTAAATTAACAAAGAAAAATCCCACCACAGGCAATTTTGTCATTTGTCGCGTCGGTGTCGGAATGGGCTAAAATTTGGCAGGCTGATTGGAAACAACCCGAGAAATTGGGCTCGGGGCGGAGTCCCAAGAGCTCGAGAAATTAGCAAAAAAAAACTACACCAGGGGCAATTTTTATCATTTGTCGCGACGGTGTCGGAAAGGGCCGAAATTTGGCAAGCTGATTGAAAACGGCTCGAGAAATTGGACTCGGGGTAGAGTCTCGAGATCTCAAGAAATTAACAAAGAAAAATCGCACCTGGGGCAATTTTGTCATTTGTCGCAACGGTGTCGGAATGGGCTGAAATTTGGCAGGCTGTTTGGAAACGGCTCGAGAAATTGGGCTCAGGGCGGAGTCCTGCGATCTCGAAAAATTAACAAAGAAAAACTGCACAAGCGGCAATTTTATCATTTGTCACGACGGTGTCGGAAAGGGCTGAAATTTAGCTAGCTGATTGGAAACAGCCCGAGAAATTGGACTGGGGACTGAGTCTCGAGATCTCGAGAACTTTACGAAGTAAAATCGCACCAGGAGCAATTTTGCCATTTGTCACGATGGTGTCGGAAAGGGCTGAAATTTGGCAAGATGATTGGAAATGGCCCGAGAAACTGGACTAGAGGTTGAGTCTCGATATTTCGAGAAATTAACAAAGAAATATCGTACCAGGGGTAATTTTGCCATTTGTCGTGACGGTGTTGGATTTGGCTTAAATTTGGCAGGCTGATTGGAAACGGCGCGCGAAAGTTGACCCCGGGTGGAATCCCGAGATCTTGATAAATTAACAAAGAAAAATCCTACCAGGGGCAATTTTGTCATTTGTCGCGTCGGTGTCGGAATGGGCCAAAATTTGGCAGGTTGATTGGAAATGGCTCGAGAAATTGGGCTCGGGGCGGAGTTCCAAGATCTCGAAAAATTAACAGAGAAAAACAGCACCAGGGGCAATTTAATCATTTCTCCCGACGGTGTCGGAAAGGGCTAAAATTTGGCAAGCTGATTGGAAACGGCTCGAGAAATTGGACTCGGGGTTGAGTCCCGAGATCTCGAGAAATTAACAAAGAAAAATCGCACCAGGGGCAATTTGCCATTTGTCGCGACGATATCGAAATTGGTTGAAATTTGGCAGGCTGATTGGAAATGGCCCGAGAAATTAGACCCGAGGTGGAGTCCCGAGATCTCAAGAAATTAACAAAAAAATCGCACCAGTGGCAATTTTGTCATTTGATGCGACGGTGTCGGAACTGGCTGAAATTTGGCAGGCTCATTGGAAACGGCTCGAGAAATTGGACTCGGGGCGGAGTCCCGAGATCTCGGGAAATTAAGAAAGAAAAATCGCACCAGGGGCAATTTTTTCGTTTGTTACGACGGTGTCAGACTGGACTGAAATTTGGCAGGCTGATTGGAAATGGCCCGAGAAATTGGGCTCATGGGCGGAGTCCCGAGATCTCGGGAAATTAATAAAGAAAAATTGCACCAGGGACAATTTTGTTATTTGTCGCGACGGTGTCGTAATGGGCTGAAATTTGGCAGGCGACTGGAATCGGAGTGAGAAATTGGACTCCGGGCGGAGTCCCGAGATCTCGGGAAATTAACAAAGAAAAACCACACTGGGGGCAATTTTGTCATTTGTCATGACGGTGTCGGAATGAGCTGACAAATCTCGAGAAATTAACAAAGAAAAATCGCACCAGGGGCAATTTTGTCATTTGTCGCTGCGGTGTCAAAATGGGTTGAAATTTTGCAAGCCAATTGGAACGGCTCTCGAAATTGGACTCGGGGCGAAATCCCGAGATCTCGGGAAATTAACAATGGAAAATCGAACTGGGGGCAATTTTGTCATTTGTCGCTATAGTGTCGTAATGGACTGAAATTTGGCACGCTGATTGGAAACGGCCCGAGAAATTGGACTCAGGGGCGGATTCCCAAGATCTCGGGAAATTAACAAAGAAAAATCGCACTGGGGGTAATTTTGTTAATTGTCGCAACAATTTTGTTAATTGTCGCAACGGTGTCGTAATGGACTGAAATTTGGCAGGCGACTGGAATCGGCGCAAGAAATTGGACTCCGGGTGGAATCTCGAGATCTCGAGAAATTAACAAAGGAAATCCGCATCGGGGGCAATTCTGTCATTTGTCGCAACAGTGTCGGAATGAGCTAACAAATCTCGAGAAATTAACAAAGTTAAACCGCACCAGGGGCAATTTTGTCATTTGTTGCTGCGGTGTCAAAATGTGTTGAAATTTTGCAGGCTAATTGGAAATAGCTCGAGAAATTGGACTCGGGGCTAAATCCCGAGATCTAGGGAAATTAACAATGAAAAACCGTACTGGGGGCATTTTTGTGATTTGTCGCGATAGTGTCGTAATGGACTGAAATTTCGCCGGCTGATTGGAAACGGTGTGTGAAATTCGACTCGGGGCGGAGTCCCGAGATCTCGGTAAATTAATAAAGAAAAATCGGATCAGGGGCAATTTTGTCATTTGTCGCGTCGGTATGGGAATGGGCTAAAATTTGGCAGGCTGATTGGACACAGCCGAAGAAATTGGGCTCGGGGCTGAGTCCCGAGATCTCTGTAAATTAACAAAAAAACTGCACCAGGGGCAATTTTGTCATTTGTCGCGACGGTGTCGGAATGGGCGGAAATTTAGTAGATTGATTGGAAACAAAAATCGCGCCAGGGTCGCGATGGTGTCAGAATGGGCTAAAATATGACAGGTGGGTTGGAAAAAAACTGCGCCATGGGTAATTTCGTCATTTGCCCCGACGTTGTCGAAATGGGCTGAAATTTGGCAGGTTAATTGGAAACAAAAATCGCGCCAGGGGCAATTTCGTCATTTGTCACGACGACGTTGAAAGGGGTTGAAATTTGGCAGGTTTATTCGAAAAAAAAATCACGCCCAGGGCAATTTCGTCATTTGTCGCGGGGGTGTCAGAATGGGCATAAATTTGGCTGGTTGAATGGAAACAAAAATCGCACCAGGGGCTATTTTGTCATTTGTCGCGACGTTATCGGAATGGGCTTATATTTGGCAGGTTTATTGGAAACAAAAACCGCACAAGGGCAATTTCATCATTTGTCGCAACGCTGTCGAAATGGGCTGAAATTTGTTAGGTTGATTATAAACAAAAACCACGTCAGGGGCAATTCCGTCATTTGTTGCGACGGTGTCGGAATGGGCTGAAATTTGACAGGTTGATTGGAAACAAAAATAGCGCCTGAGGCAATTTTGTCATTTGTCACGGTGCTATTGAAATGGGGTTCAATTTGGCAGGTTGATTGGAAACAAATATCGCGCCAGGGGCAATTTGGTCATTTGTCACGACGGTGTCGAAATGGGGTGAAATTTGGCATGTTATTGGAAATAAAAATCGCGCCAGGGGCAATTTTGTCATTTGTCACGACGGTGTCGAAACTGGCTGAAATTTGGCAGGCTGATTGGAAACGGTTCGAGAAATTGGACTCGGGGCGGAGTCCCGAGATCTCGGGAAATTAACAAAGAATATTCGCACCAGGAGTAATTTTTTCGTTTGTCACGATGGTGTCAGAATGGACTGAAATTTGGCAGGCTGATTGGAAACGGCCCGAGAAATTGGACTCAAGGGCGGAGTCCCGAGATCTCAGGAAATTAACAAAGAAAAATTGCACCAAGGGCAATTTTGTTATTTGTCGCGACAGTGTCGTAATGGGCTGAAATTTGGCAGGCGACTAGAATCGGCCCGAGAAATTGGACTCCGGGCGGAGTCCCGAGATCTCGGGAAATTAACAAAGAAAAACCACACCGGGGGCAATTTCGTCATTTGTCATGACGGTGTCGGAATGAGCTGACAAATCTCGAGAAATTAACAAAGAAAAACCACACCAGGGGCAATTTTGTCATTTGTCGCGTCGGTGTCGGAATGGGCTGAAATTTGGCAGGTTGATTGGAAACGGCCCGAGAAATTGGACTCGGGGCGGAGTCCCGAGATTTCAAGAAATTAACAAAGAAAAATCGCATTAGGGGTAATTTTGTCATTTGTCGCAACGGTGTCGGAATTGGCTGAAATTTGGCAGACTAATTGGAAACGACGCGCGAAATTCGACCCGTGATGGAGTCCCGAGATCTTGGTAAATTAACAAAGAAAAATCCTACCAGGGGCAAATTTGTCATTTGTCGCTTCGGTGTCGAAATGGGCTGAAATTTGGCGGGTTGATTGGAAACAGCCCGAGAAATTGAGCTCGGGGCAGAGTCCCAAAATCTCGAAAAATTAACAAAGAAAAACTGCACCAAGGTCAATTTTATCATTTCTTGCGACGGTGTCGGAAAGGGCTGAAATTTGGCAAGCTGATTAGAAACGGCCCTAGAAATTGGACTCGGGACAGAGTCCTGAGATCTCGAGAAATTAACAAAGAAAAATCGCACCAGGGGCAATTTGCCATTTGTCGCGACGGTGTCGGAATTGGCTGAAATTTGGCAGGCTGATTGGAAATGGCCCGAGAAATTGGACTCGGGGTAGAGTCCCGACGTCTCGAGAAATTAACAAAGAAAAATCGCACCAGGGGCAATTTTGTCATTTGTCGCGACGGTGTCGGAATTGGCTGAAATTTGGCAGGCTGATTGGAAACGGCTCGAGAAGTTGGACTCGAGCGGAGTCCCGAGATCTCAGGAAATTGACAAAGAAAAATCACACCAGGGGCAATTTTTTCGTTTGTCGCGACGGTGTCGGAATGGACTGAATTTTGGCAGGCTGATTGGAAATGGCCCGAGAAATTGGACTCATGGCGAAGTCCCGGGATCTCGAAAAATTAACAAAGAAAAATCGTACCAAGGACAATTTGGTCATTTGTCACGACGGTGTTGAAAAGGGTTGAAATTTTGCATGTTGATGTGAAACTGCCCGAGAAATTGGGCTCGGGGCAAAGTCTCGTGATCTCGAGAAATTAACCAAGAAAAATCACACAAGGGGCAATTATGTCATTTGTCGCGATAGTGTCGTAATGGACTGAAATTTGGCAGACTGATTGGAAACGACGCGCAAAATTCGACTCGGGGCGGAGTCCCGAGATCTCGGTAAATTAACAAAGAAAAATCGCACCAGGGGCAATTTTTCATTTGTCGCGTCGGTGTGGGAATGGGCTGAAATTTGGCAGGCTGGTTGGAAACAGTCGGAGAAATTGGGCTCGGGGCTGAGTCCCGAGATCTCGGTAAATTAACAAAAAACTGCACCCGGGGCAATTTTGTCATTTTTTGCGACGGTGTAGGAATGGGCAGAAATTTTGTAGATTGATTGGAAATAAAAATCGCGCCAGAGTCGCGACGGTGCCAGAATGGGCAAAAATATGACAGGTTGGTTGGAAAAAAACTGCGCAAGGGGTAATTTCGTCATTTGCCGCGACGTTGTCGGAATGGGCTGAAATTTGGCAGGTTAATTAGAAACAAAAATCGCGCCAGGGGCAATTTCGTCATTTGTCACAACGACGTCGAAAGGGGTTGAAATTTGGCAGGTTTATTTGAAACAAAAATCACGCCCAGGGCAATTTTGTCATTTGTCGCGGCGGTGTCGGAATGGGCATAAATTTGGCTGGTTGATTGAAAACAAAAATCGCACTAGGGGCAATTTTGTCATTTGTCGCGACGCTGTCGGAATGGGCTTATATTTGGCAGGTTTATTGCAAACAAAAACCGCGCAAGGGCAATTTCGTCATTTGTCGTAACGCTGGCAAAATGGGCTGAAATTTGTTAGGTTGATTGTAAACAAAAACCACGCCAGGGGCAATTCCGTCATTTGTCGCGACGGTGTCGGAATGGATTGAAATTTGGCAGGTTGATTGGAAACAAAAATCACGCCTGGGGCAATTTTGTCATTTGTCACGGTGCTGTCGGAATGGGGTTCAATTTGGCAGGTTGATTGGAAACAAATATCGCGCCAGGGGCAATTTCGTCATTTGTCACGACAGTGTCGAAATGGGGTGAAATTTGGCATGTTGATTGGAAATAAAAATCGCGCCAGGGGCAATTTTGTCATTTGTCGCGACGGTGTCGGAATTAGCTGAAATTTCGTCGGTTGATTGGAAATAAAAATCGCACCAGGGGCAATTTTGTCATTTGTCGTGACGTGTAATACCCCGAACTTCACATTCTACATTTGGCCAATATGATTCATGCATTCCATGCTAATTACATTGTCATTTGTATCAATTTCCTGATTGCCTTCTCTTAAAACGATGCATTTGATCATCAAGGCTTTAAAATCTTTACATGGTGATAACCTTCGACTCTTCGATCTAGGTGGTGAATTTTATATTGAGCTATGATAGAAAGTTAGATTAACTAAATGTTAGAGATTGGCTTGGTAAGTAATGTAATATTTGAAAGGCCGAAAATTTGTATCAACGAAGGTTCAAGCTTTCCATTCGGCTAATCGAGGTCACCTTAAACCCTAGATAGGTAATTCACATATTTGGGACATGAGGGATGAAGTGACATTATCACAACATAATAATATATGTCTTATACGACATTATAAATATTGAGGTGCGAATTGTTGAAATCAGTTGAGAATCGAGTAAGAAATTAAATGAACAGCCGAGGAATTAGATCTATAAAGTACTTTGGGATCTTAATGCAAGTGAAATAGATTGTAAGCACATCAAAATAAACGAATGACACTTGATTTATACCTGCAAGGATAGATGTAAAATCAGAATTTAATCAAAGTAGAAAACACCTACTTAACATGTGACGACTTGCCACTTTAACCTCTAATTCCTTCAACCTTAAGCCTCCAATACATCCTATAAGTCCTTAGAACTTTACATAAGATATTTATAACTCTTCTAAGTCACATATTGCTCCATGTGGTGCAAGGGAGAAGTCAAAGTTGGCTGCAAGAAGCCACCTCCTACTTGGACAGCTCATGCTAGGGGATTTTCACTTTAATATATAATTCCTTCAACCCTATGGCATAAATTTCGCGTCTAATCCCCAAGGACTTAATATAGGATGAATATATATCTTAAATATCATAAATGGACACAAAAATAAT